>NC_058132.1:303665406-303716962 GCF_016433145.1 Gracilinanus agilis
CTTTATAACGAAAAACTCTGACAGGGGTCTAATCACTCAAATATACAAGGAGTTAAAGCAATTGTATAAAAAATCAAACCATTCCCCAATTGATAAATGGGCAAGAGACATGAATAGGCAATTTTCAGGTAAAGAAATCAAAAGTATCAATAAGCACATGAGAAAGAGTTCCAAATCTCTAATAATTAGAGAAATGCAAATCAAAACAACTCTGAGGTACCACCTCACACCTAGCAGATTGGCTAAAATGAAAGAAGGGGAGACTAATGAATGTTGGAGGGGATGTGGCAAAATTGGGACATTAATGCATTGCTGGTGGAGTTGTGAACTGATCCAGCCATTCTGGCTGGCAATTTGGAATCATGCTCAAAGGGCTATAAAAGACTGCCTGCCCTTTGACCCAGCCATACCATTGTTGGGTTTGTACCCCAAAGAGATCATAGATAAACAGACATGTACAAAAATATTTATAGCTGCGCTTTTTGTGGTGGCAAAAAACTGGAAAAGGAGGGTATGTCCTTCAATTGGGGAATGGCTGAACAAACTGTGGTATATGCGGGTGATGGAATACTATTGTGCTAAAAGGAATAATAAACTGGAGGAGTTCCAGGCGAACTGGAGAGACCTCCGGGATCTGATGCAGAGCGAAAGGAGCAGAGCCAAAAGAACATTGTACACAGAGACTGATATACTGTGGTAAAATTGAATGTAATGGGCTTCTGTACCAGCAGCAATGCAATGACCCAGGACAATTCTGAGGGATTTATGGTAAAGAATGCTACCCACATTCAGAGGAAGGACTGCAGGAGAGGAAACATATAAGAAAAGCAACTGCTTGAACGCATGGGTTGGGGCGGACATGATTGAGGGTGTGGACTCGAAACTACCACACCAATGCAACCACCAACAATTGGGAAATTGGTCTTGATCAAGGACACATGACAAAACCAGTGGAAAAGTGCGTCGGCTATGGGTGGGGGGAGTGCGGGGGGTGAAGGGGAAAATAGGAGCATGAAACATGTAACCATGTTAAAAATGATTATTAATAAATGTTAAAAAAAAAAAAGATTGTGCTAACAGACGTGACCAAGATGATGAAAGAAAAGTCCAAAGATTTCAGGAGGTGGAGATGGCAAAGTATTATTCTTTAAATAGGGCTAAAACATCTCTGTAGGGTGCTGGCAGATTAGGAAAGACACTCTTTGGCCATTTCATAGACCCTTTGAGTAATTAAAAAAAGTTCATCATATTTCTTTGAAGAAAGCGTCAGGTCTTTTTTTTCTTGCCAGAATATTTTTTCAAGCAATCATCCAGGTCTGCTAAGTGCAATTTTTTTCTTTCTTTCCTGGATTTTAGTCATAGTTATAGAGAGCTTATTTGTTCACTTTCTTAGATGCTACAATGTTTTCTTCTTGCTTCTCCCCCTCCAAACTTTCATTATTTCTTCCATGGGTCCTTCAAGGGTAGTTTTGTCAGTATGTCTTTCTGGTGGACATTTATCATTTGTTTTTCACCTTCTACAAAGTCTTTCCAGCTATGGCAATTTGGAACTATGTCCAAAGAGCACTAAAAGACTGCCTGCCCTTTGATCCACCCATACCATTTCTGGGTTTGTACCCCAAAGAGATCAAAGGGAAAAAGACATGTACAAAAATATTTATAATCGCGCTCTTCGTGGTGGCAAAAAACTGGAAAACAAAGGTATGCCTTTCGATTGGGGAATGGCTGAACAAATTGTGGTATATGCTGGTGATGGAATACTATTGTGCTCAAAGGAATAATAAACTGGAGTAATTCCATGTGAAATGGAATGACCTCCAGGAACTGATGCAGAGTGAAGGGAGCAGAGCCAGAAGAACATTGTACACAGAGACTGATACACTGTGGTAAAATAGAATGTAATGGACATCTGTACTAGCAGCAATGCAATGACCCAAGACAATTTGGAGGGATTTATGGAAAAGACACTACCCACATTCAGAGGAAGAACTACAGGAGTGGAAACACAGAAGAAAAACAACTGCTTGAACACATGGGTTGATTCAGACATGATTGGGGTTGTAGACTCAAATCGACCACACCAATGCAACTATCAATAATGTGGAAATAGATCTTGATCGATGACACATGTTAAAACCAGTGAAAATGTGCATAGGCTATGGGAGGGTTTGGGGGGGGGGTGAAGGGGAAAGTAAGAACATGAATCATGTAACCATGGAAAATTTTTCTAAAAATAAAATTTAAAATGTAAAAAAAAAAAAATAAATAAATAAATAAATAAATAAATACAGCCAATCAGGGTTAGTATTCTGACCTAAAAAAAAAATTTGAGTAATTAGAACTTTGTCAGAGGTTTTGTTATAAAGATTTATTCCCAATTTGTTGTTTCCTTTCTAATTTTTGTTGCATTGGATTTGTTCGTACAAAACCTTTTTAATTTAATGTAATCAAAATTATTCATTTTACACTTTGTAATTTTTTCTATCTCTTCCTTGGTCTTGAAATCATTCCTTTCCCAAAGATCTGACAGGTATGCTATTCTGTGTTCACCTAATTTACTTATACTTTCCTTCTTTATATTCAAATTATTCACCCATTCTCAGTTTATCTTGCTATAGGGTGTGAGATGTTGATCTAAACCTAATCTCTCCCATACTGTTTTCCAATTTTCCCAGAAGTTTTTGTCAAGTGTTGGATTTTTGTCCCAAAATCTGGGCTATTTGGATTTATCATACACTGTCTTTCAGGCATCATTTACCCCAAGTTTATTCTACTGATCCTCTCTTCTGTCTCTTAAACAGTACCATATTGTTTTGATGACCAGTGTTTTATAGCACAGTTTAAGATCTCATACTATTAGGCCCCACTCTATTTCCTTTGATATTCTTGATCTTTTGTTCTTCCAAATGAACTTTGTTATACTTTTTTCTAATTCAGAAAAAAAAAAGTTTCTTGGTAGTTTGATAGGTATGGCACTAAATAAGCAAATTAATTTGGATACGATTGTCATTTTTATTAGCTCATCCTACCCATGAGCAATTAATGTTGTTCTAATTGATTAGATCTAGTTTTAATTGTGTAGAGAGTATTTTGTAGTTGTGTTCATATAATTCCTGTGTTTGTCTTGACATATGAATTCCTAAGTATTTTCTATTGTCTAGGGTGATTTTAAATGGCATTTCACTTTCTAAGTCTTGCTGTTGAGATGTGCTAGAAATATATAGGAATGCTGGTGATTTATGTGCGTTTATTTTGTATCCTTCAACTTTGCTTAAGTTGTTGATTATTTCCACTAGTTGTTTTAGCTGATCCTCTAGGATTCTTTAAGCAGACCATCCTATCATCTGCAAAGAGTAATAGCTTGGTCTGCCTTGGCTTATTTTAATAACTTCAATTTCTTTTTCTTCTCTAATTGCTACTCCTGGTGTATCTAGTATAAAGTCAAATAATAGAGGTGATATTTGGCATCATTGTTTCACTCCTTATGGTATTGGGAAGTATTTTAATTTATCCCCATTGCAGATGATGCTTGCTGATCATTTTAGATATATATTGTTTATTATTTTAAGGAAAGGACCTTCTATTCCTTTACTTTCTAGTGTTTTCAATAGGAATGAGTGTTGTATTTTGTGAAAGACTTTTTTTGCGTCTAATGAGATAATCATGTGATTTTTGGTGGTTTACTTGTTGATATGGTCAATTATGTGGAAAGCTTTCCTGCTACTGAAGCATCCTTGCATTCCTGGTTTAAATCCCACCTGATTATAATGAATAACACTCGTGATCACTTGCTGGGGTCTTTTTGCTAGTATTCTTTTTAAGATTTTTCTATCTATATACATTAAGGGGATTGTTTTGTAGTGTTCTTTCTCTGTTTTGATCTGCCTGGTTTTGGAACCAGTACCATATATGTGTCATAAAAGGAATTTGGTTGAAATCCTTCTTTGTTTATTATGTCAAATTGTTTGTATATTATTGGAATTATTTGTTCTTTGAATGTTGGATAGAATTCACTTGGGAATCCATCAGACCCTGGAGATATTTTTCTTAGGAAGTTCTTTGATAGTTTGTTCAAATTCTTTATCTGATATGACATTATTTAAGTATTCTATTTCTTCTGTTAATCAAGGCAATTTCCATTTTTCTAAATATTTTCCAATATCACCTGGATTGCCTTATTTATTGCCATATAATTGGGCAAAATAGTTTTTATTGATTGCCTTAATTTCTCCTTCATTAGAGGTGAGGTCTCATTTTTGATCTTTGATACTCTTAATTTGCTTTTCTTCTTTCTTTTTTATTAGATTAACCAGTACTTTATCTATTTTATTTGTTTTTTCAAAGTACCATCTTCTATTCTTATTTCTTAATTCAATAGTTCTTTTATTTTCAATGTTTTTAATTTCTCCTTTAATTTTTAGGATTTCTAATTTAGTTTTTATTTAGAGATTTTTAATTTGTTCTATTTTTAGTTTTTTTAATTTTCATGCCCTATTCATTGACCTCTGCCCCCTCATTTGTTAATATAAGCATTCAAGGATATAAAATTTCCCCTGAATACTACTTTGGCTGCATCCCATTAGTTTTGATATAATGTCTCATCATTGTCATTGTCTTCAATGAAATTATTAATTGTTTCTATGATTTGTTCTTTAACTGGAGAATCATATTATTTATTTTCCAATTATTTTTTGGTTTTCCTCTCCATGTAATCTTGCTAATTATTATATTTATTGCATTATGATCTGAAAAGTTTATATTTATTATTTCTGCTTTTTTATTTTAAACCCTTAACTTCTGTGTATTGACTTATAGGTGGAAGAATGGTAAGGGTAGGCAATGGGGGGTCAAGTGACTTGCCCAAGCCTCACTGGGAAGTGTCTGAGGCCGGATTTGAACCTAGGACCTCCCGTCTCTAGGCCTGGCTCTTATTTCTGCTTTTTTGCATTTGTTTGCCATGTGTTGTTTTTTATTTTGCCCTATTACATGGTCAATTTGTTTTTTGTGAATTGAGCTGCTGAAAAGGTGTATTCCTTTTTGTCTCTATTTAATTTTCTCCATATATCTATTAACTCCAATTTTTCTAAAATTTCATCTATATCTCTTACCTCTTTCTTGTTTATATTTTTGGTTTGATTCATCTAGATCTGATAGAGGTAGGTTCAGGTCTCCCAGTAGTATAATTTTACTATCTATTACCTCCTTAAACTCAAATAGTTTCTCCTTTAAATAATTATTTATTGAGACTAGGGGCTTCTGGGTTAAGATGGTGGCAGAGTAAAAAGCAGCTGCTTGACCTCTCCTAACCCACACATATAGAATTCCTCAAGAAGACATAAAAACAAATCCAGATGAACAAGGTACCCCCACAACAGGGATCAGCATTGAAGGTACGTGGAATCAGGGCATTTCCATGCTATAAAGGGGTAAAACAGCTCTTTCTAAAACACAAGCTAAGCAACCCCTTCTAACACCCCCCCCACACACACCACCTACAGTGCCAAAGCCAGTGCAAAAGAGTTACAGCATGGTTGGGGCACACATTAAGTCATTGGCAGCTACCTGGCATCACCAGGGCCTGCTCCTGAGAGTGGCAAGATTTAAGACAGCAAGATTCTAAAGAGCACGCAGACTTTGAACACAGATCCAGAGAGCAGGCTCAGACTCAGATCTTGAGTGCAGGTGTGGACCTGGATCCTGAGCACAGGTGTGGACATTGGGAGGGGACCCAGGGCAGAGGGGTGCACAACTTTGGAAGCAGCTCCCTGAGACTGTTAAAAGAGCTTTGGGCAGAAGAACAAGGAAGGGGACCACAAGGAAGCTTGACCCTGAGAACAACTAGACCTGAGACCTCAGGAGCTTAAAGAGGGCAGACAGATCCTGGGCGTGAGGAAAAAGCTGAGAGGGCGCACGGCTCCCAATGGCAAGCCATCCACAAGAACCTCAAAAGAGAAAGATCAACAAGAAGAAATCTTTAACACTGGAAAAATTTTACAAAGAGAAAATCCAGCCATCAGAGCAAACAGCAGAGAAGAACAAATAAATAATCATATCCAAAGCTTTCCAAAACAATGAAAACTGGTCACAAGTCTTTGAAGAGTTCAAGTCTGAGATGATGAGAAAGATGGAAGAGATCAGGCAAGAAAATAACAGTTTAAAAGGCAGAATTTCACAATTGGAAAGTGAGGCAACTAAATTGAAGACCAGAAATGACCAGATTGAAAAGGAAAACCAGTCTCTAAAGGCTATAATAGGGTAATTCAAAAAAGATGCCCCAAAATAAAAGAATTGATAAGCAAATAGGAGACCAATATCAAAAAGCTGGAAAACAGAACAGACCAAATCTAAAAGGAAAATCAAAAAATTTTAGCAGAAAACCAGTCTCTAAAGACAAGAATTGGGCAAGTATAAGCCAATGATCTCTCAAGACAACAAGAACAAATAAAACAAAGTCAAAAGACTGATAAAATAGAAGGAAACATGAAATTGATAAATGACCAGGGGATATGAATAGGCAATTTTAATATAAAGAAATAAAAACTATCAATAAGCACATAAGAAATTATTCTAAATCTCTAATAATTAGAGAAATGCAAATCAAAAGAACTCTCAGTTATCACCTCACACCTAGCAGATTGGCTAAAATGATACAAGGGGAGAGTAATGAATATTGGAGGTGATGTGGCCAAATTGGGACAATAATGCATTGCTGGTGTAGTTGTGAACTGATTCAACCATTCTGGATGGCAATTTGGAACTATGCCCAAAGAGCACTAAAAGTTTGCCTGCCCTTTGATCCAGCCATACCATTACTGGGTTTATACCCCAAAGAGATCATAGGGAAAAAGTCATATACAAAAATATTTATAGCCACGCTCTTCATGGTTGCAAAAACCTGGAAAACAAGGGTATGCCAATCAATTGCGGAATGGCTGAACAAATTGTGGTATATGCTGGTCATGGAATACTATTGCACTCAAAGGAATAATAAACTGGAGGAATTCCATGTGAACTGGAAAGACTTCCAGGAATTGTTGTAGAGCGAAAAGAGCAGAGTGAAAGGAGCAGAGCCAGAAGAATGTTGTACACAGAGACTAATACACTGTGGTAAAATAGAATGTAACAGACTTCTGTACTAGCAGCAATGCAATGGCCCAGGAGAATTATGAGGGATTTATGGAAAAGAACACCACCCACATTCAGAGGAAGAAGTACAGGAGTGGAAATAGAAGAAAAACAACTGCTTGAACACATGGGTTGTGTTGGACTTATTTGGGGATGTAGACTAGAAACTATCACACCAATGCAACTATCAACAATTTGGAAATAGGTCTTGATCAATAACACATGTTAAAACCAGTGGAAATACTCATCAGCTATGGGGGAGGGGGGAGTTTGGGGGGTGAAGGGGAAAGTAAGAGCATGAATTATGTAACCATTATAACTTTTCTAAAAAATAAATATTATTAAATGTTAAAAAAATTTAAATGCTATACCATTTGGTGCATATATAGTGAGTACTGATATTTCCTCATTGTCTATACTTTCTTTTATCAGGATGTAATTACCTTCCCTATCTCTTTTAATCATATTTTTACTTTTGCTTTCTTAGATATCATGTGTGTGACTCCTGCCATCTTTTTCTCAGCTGATGGTCAGTAGATTTTACTCCAGTCTTTTACCTTTACCCTGTGTGCATCTACCTCCTTCATGTGTGTTTCTTGTAGATAACATAAGGTGGGATTTTGGTTTCAAATCCACTCTGCTATCTGCTTCTGTTTTATGGGTGAGTTCATCTCATTCTCATTCAGAGTTATGATTACTACCATTGTATCCCCCCTTCATTGTGATTTCCTTTCCTATTCTTGCTCTTTCCTATTCTTGCCCTTTCACTCTTTCTTTCTATACCTGTGTTTTGCTTTTAATTAGTCCCTCTATTCCCCATCCTTATCAAAATTTCCTTTCCACCCACTTCCTTCTTATTCCCCTCTTATTTTTATTTAGAATGAATTAAATTCCCTCCCCCTTCTTTCCTTCCCTTTATGTACTCCCCACTGCACTCCCCCCCATCTTGGTTTTTCCCTCTCTCCCTCTCAACTTTCCTGTAGAGTAAGCTAGATTTCAATACCCCAATGGACCTAGATCCTCTTCCCTCTCAGAATTGATTCCACTGAGAGTAAGGTTTGCGTATTACCTATTAACACTCTTGTTCTCTCATTCTTATAATGGTATTCTTCCCCCTCTCCCATGCTCCTCTTTATGTGATATAGATTATCCTATATTTCTTATTCCTTTAAGTTTCTCTTGATGCCATCTTCTATCACTCCATTTTTTTTTGGCATACCATTTTAAACCACTTTATACCCCAAACTCTACATGGGAATAATTCTTCTAAATACTATAATAGTTAATACAATTTTTGACAGTTACAAATAACCTTTTTCCATTTAGGAATATAAACAATTAGACCTTATTGAGGCCATTAAAAGAAAAAGAAAAAATATTTTTCCTTTTCTTTTTTATTTACCTTTTCATGTTTCTCTTGATTTTTGTATTTGGACATCAAATTTTCCATTTAGTTCTAGTCTTTTTTTTAAAATAAATACTTGGAACTCTTCCATTTTGTTAAATGTTCATACTTTCCCTTTGGAAGTATATAGTCAATATTGATGGTAAGGTGATCCTTGGTTGTAGACCCAATTCTCTTACCTTTCTGAATATCATATTCCAATCCTTATGGTACTTTAGTTTGGAGGCTGCCAGATCCTGTGTAATCCTGATTGGTGCTCCTTGATATTTGAATTGTCTCTTTCTGGCTTCTTGTAATATTATTGGAATAGTTCTTTAATTTTATTACCATAATGTCTGATAAATACATACCTTTCCTGATCATATATTTACCTATCTTTCTGTCTTTAGTGCATATTATACATTTTGTCTTATCTTTCCCTTTCTTGGGCCATCTGTCTTTGTTTCCTATGGGGCTATATGCAGGGCTGGAAGAGGACAATTGAATTCAAACTATATTTTACACTTATACTCTATACTATTGTGGACAATCTACTGGCTTGATTTGAACTTAATTTTCCTTTTTTATAAGGTGGGGATAATACCTATATCATTTACCTCTCGGCATTATTGTCAGGTTCCAGTAAACCCTTATACCCTGTGTCTGGAGGTAGCAAAGACAGATACTATCTGAGGAAATGAGAAAATAACTCTGGAGATCTTATAAGGCTAGGACAGTATTGGTTTGTGGCATTTAGGAGAGTGTTACAGTATTCAGAATGAGAGATCCAAGTACAACATCCCTGAAGCTCATTATACTCTGTCCTGAGATGCCAAAGAAACTCCTAAAGATTCATTCAACCTTAAGTGCTTTGGGGAATACAAAATTATACAAGAAACATTTTCCACATCCATGGTACTTACAATCTAATTGGAAATATTAGAATGTGAAAAATAAAGAAAAACTTTGAAATTAACATGTGCTACTAAATGAATAAGAAATTCTAGTAATAGAGTTCAGAGAAGGAAAAAAATCAAGTCCTATTGGGATTGGCAGAAAAATCACCTTGATGGGAATGCAGATGAAAGCATATAGTTTTTCATTTGTTTATTTGGGAATATGTTTTGGCGGTTTTATTTTGTAAGATTATTCCCTTACAAAAATGAAAAATATGAAAATATGTTTTGAGTGATAATACACATATAACACAGATTAAATTGCTTGCCAGCTCCATAAGTGGTGAGTAAAGGAGAAGAGAAAATTTTGATCATATAACTTCAGAAAATTTATTTGGAAATATATTATTACATATAATTGGTAAAAATAATACAATTGGAAAAATGAATTTTAAAAATTCATCTGGAGAAGAAAAAAGTGACCTCCTACAGAGGAAGCAGGATTTAAGCTTGGACCTGAAAACATGAAGTTTTTATACTAACAAAGAGTATTGTGTGGATTTTTAGGTAAAAAGAGTGGAATGATAAATGACAAAGAATTTGAAGAATGAATGGTATATGTAGGGTTCAGTCATTAGGGAAGAGGATGACTGGATTGGAAGGATTTATATAGGGAAAGACTGGACTTAGTGTTGAAACTCAGTCAATAAGTAAGCATTGATAAAACTCTTAATATGTTACATTCACTGTAGTTTATGCTTGGAATAAAAAGATAAATAAAAGAAGAGGAAAAAACAAAACATCTGCTCCTGTTTTCAAATAACTTAAACTCTAAGAGGGTGAGGGGGAAGATAATATCTTCAGCTGCATGTAAGTAAATAGGTCAGAATGTGATTGTCCTTAAATTGCAGGGGAAATAATTTTGATTTATTTCTATCATCCCAGGAAAGTCAATAAGTAGTAAATAACATCATTACATGATAAAATGGTTTAAACAGATAATATAGGGCTCTCATAAATTAATAAAAAGAGAAATTAGAAATGGGATAGATTGGAGTCAATTTCAAAATAGTCCAAATGGATTAGAAAATAAGACTGAAAACTTGTTCCTTATAATTTTATATTTAGCATATAAATTTTCATGATTTTCATTTTAGTATTTCTTTTATAAATTAAAAAAAAGCTTTGATTTGCAGAGAAAATATCTAAATATCACAGGATTTAAAGATATAGGTGAAATAAGTATTTTCTATTTACTATTTGAAGGATTAATCTTCACCAAACATTCGCTCCCCAAAATCCCAAATTTGGGAGATCCCATTTTGCTTAATATTTAAGGTCAACTAATATAGAAGCCACTCTTCATTGTCAGTATGTCATTGGTTCAATTAATTCTGAATTTTGCAAGTATCAAATTAATACATCTTGTTTCTATTTTTACTAAAAAACATGAAATATAATGATACTGAGAGTTCCTTTTAACCACTATTGAAAGAGACTTTTTCAAGGTCTTTGGGTTGTTTTATATTTCAAATGTAGGTATATTTATTCAGCAATGGCCAAAGTTTTCTTAAAATTGTATCACATGAAATAAAGTCTTGAACAAATGTGGGGGGAAATGTTCATGTGAGATAGCCAAGGCTGGTTCCACCTTGTGGATTTTTCAATTTGTTTTCTTATCAGCATGCCTAAAAACTGGAAAGCATTAGGCACAAAGCCATTGATAAACATATGAGAACTCCTTTCCATTTCTGCAATCCCACTTTCATAGAATTTCTTCTAACAAGTTTGGATGTCTATTTGAAATGAACAAAGGTGTAAAGGAAAAACATATTAGCATTAAAAACCCTTTCAACCAGATTTTTTCCAATTTCCTTATTGGAGGGAATAAGGAAAAATCTTTGTGCATTGAAGGAGTGAAGGTGAAAATTTGCTCCTTCAAAACATGACTGTTAAAATATCTGCTAGCTGTCTTCATATTCTTTCCAGCTAAGCTATCCTTATTTAGTTCTTTGATGTGTGTATATAAGCTAGGAGATTTTGCTTAATGTGGCCTTCCCATTGTCCCTTGGTAAAGCCAATACATTCCATGGATCTCCACTCTATATTAGCATCTAATAACATTTACCATCTAATTATAGTTCATTCAGGGACTTTTGTTTTTTATTATCCTTTGGATGTACTAACATATGAATTGCTAGTGTCTTCTTTTCTAAAGTGAATTATGTTATTTAACTACTTGCGTATGCTTATTAGTTTCATATTTCTATTATATATGTATATATAAAATTGTATCAATTATAAGAATATCAGCTCACTTCAAGTTGGAATAAATCATTCTTTGAATTTGTATCCCAGTAATTGGCATATATCTATTCACAGCTTATTGATTGATTGATCTCTCTATAACAAATTTTGTCATGGTTCCTTGTTTAATTCTTTCCTTCTAAGTCAGAAGAGTGATGAAGCCTAGAAAATCAAAGTTAAGTGACTTGTCCAGAGTCACACACCAGAAAGTGTCTAAGGCCATATTTGAACACAGGTTTTCCCAACTCTAGGCCTCATTCTATCCACTGAGCCACCTAGCTTTTCCCTTTCATAGTTATTAATATCTAAGATAATAGGTGTTGCTTCTTGGTATGCTAACTGAAATAATGTCTAACATGAATCATTGCATGATGTATTTTTATTAACATATTGCTTGTTATTTGTAGTCCATATATGTAATGAATAAGCTATTTTTCTGGAGTTTCTTTAAACTTTAAATATATTTTTTCAGCAATAATGTTCAAATAAAGTTCATAAAGATGAGAAAAATAGCTCTGTCTTTGGGATGGTTCTGCCAACTTGCAAAGTTTTAAGAAAATGAATTCCAATGATGACCTTTTTAAAAAATCACTCACTTTCCTTTCAAGTACACCCAAATTACAAATTTTTCTTTTTTTTCTGTCAAAGGCAACACCATCTCTGTAATATTAAGGGTCAAATCCATAGTGTCATATACATCTTCTCTCATTTATAACATAAATCTAAGCTAATACCACTATATAAGGATATGTGTCCTTCTAAAATATTTATACAGAGGCATACATACATGTATATATGGGAAAAATATATATACACATATATACATATAACTTGTGTATACACACACACTCTTTCCTAAAATACAGTTCTTATCATAGGTTAAGTTATTTTCTATAGTATCCTGTTTTGTCTCACTTTTTCATTTTCTATGTTATCTAATTCATCGTCTAGAAGACGTCAAAGTGATTTTTCCTAAAGAATAGGTTTGATCATAACACTGTCTTACTCAATAAACACTTCTAGGAGAAAAAAAATATTTTTTCATTTAAATCTCTGTCCTTCCTTTTCACCACAATTTTCTTATATATTATTCTCATTTTATGTTGGATTGTAGAAGTGCAAAGGAATAAATATATAATGTGTCTACTGTGTGTCAAGCATTGTGTTAAAAACTTTATGAATATCAACTAATCTGTGGTTCAGTCATAATTAAGTGTATGTTGTTGCCCATAAATACATTCAATCTCTCATATCAATGCTTTTGAACTGCCTGATTCTCATTAAGTAGACTGTTTCCCTCCTCATCTATACCTCTTAGAATATCTGGCTTCCTTTAAGACACTCTCTTCTTTTGCAGAAATCTTTCTATGTTCCTCTAGTTGTTTAGTTTTGTTTGTTTATTTTTCCTCTCTCCTTTAGGGCCATAATTAGTGGTGTGAAAGAACCACCTCAGACACTAGTTAAGAAATATTGTTACATTTTCCATGTGAGCAAATTCTTAGAAACCAGGAAATCTTACATTTTGGAGCTTGATTTTTGTTAATTGATTGGCTAGACTTAAGTAATAAAAAAATGTTAATGATGCAGAAAAAAGTGAAAAGTTTGTTACACATGGCTTTTTGCCCTCTTAGTGCAAGTTAAAATATATTAAAACACTGAAGATTACTATACAACTTCTCTGTGTATCTTATGTCTAAGTGTTTACAGCTTATGTTCCTTATTAGGAATTTAGTTCTTTGATGTCAATTAATAGTTTTTGCTTTTTATTTTTATCAGGAGTTACTACAGTGCTTTGAATATTATAAAAGCTTTACATATATTGATTGATTAAAAAATTCAAAGGATCCTCAAAAAGGTTATCCACTGCTACTCTTGTAGAAGAGCTACTAATCTCTTATAGGGTGGGTCGTCATATTCCATATCCTTCCAATATGTTTATATTCTCTATCAAGTTGTCCCAAATTTTCTCTCCTTCCAAATATGTTTTATTGGACTAAAATGAGTTTAGAAAGTTATTGTATTTTCTTTTATATAGTTATATTTAGTTTTCCCACAAACTCTGCCTGTATCTTTCTTGTAAAATGCAAAATTAACAAGCCATAGAGTTTCATATAGAAGTTAGCATCTGATGTTAGCATATAAACCAAAATCATATGTATAAATTAATCTTGCCTCTCACTTATCCATTAAATCAGAAATAAATTCTAAACCATGGTCTAATTGCTTGAAAGAACTCTAGGTGGTAAAATTTTCTACTAAGGCAAGTCAGCAACTGTTCTCAAACTTATTGTCTCAAATAGATTAAATTATAGTTATAGATTTAGAGTTAGAAATGATCTTAGAGGTAATACAGTCCAGATGATATCATATTTGTTTGCCTGTAGCTTGTCTGTGATTTTTATGTTTTCTTATCCTGATTTTCCATATAGTAAAGACTGATATTATTATACCTTTGAGACAAAGGAAATTAATCTTTACCTCTTTTTAAACTCAAGGATAAGTAGAGTCAAGATGACCAAATACAGGTAGCTAGGAACCAGCTGATCTCTCACAATATTCTCCTCTAACAACTTTAAAGTAATGTTTCATTTCAAATTTTGGAGTAGCAAGTCCAAAAAAGGCCAGAGGGAGATATTTTATGATTTAGGACAATTTAAAAGGTCTGCAGGAGAGATCTCTAACACTTATTGGGCACAGGCCTAGAGCAAAGCAAAAGAATGAATAGTGGGCCTCAGAGGTGTCTGGAACTTAAGAAGCACAGCTACTTTGGTGGTCTCAAACCAAAAGATTAAGGGGGTCAGATAATTTGTCAGAAGGAAATAAAAGAGACCCTTTTGCTGGTTCTGGGTACAATAGGAACTAATTCGTGACTCTACCCATTTGCAATCCTGGTTAACAGTTTCAGGGTAGAGACAAATACTTGTGTCCAGTCATAAGAAAGCAGGGTCCTGGCCAAACTTTTAGGGCTAAGTGGAGCACTAGCACTTGGGACTACAGGAGAGCAAGGACTCCAGTCACAGTTCCACGATCAAAAAGTATTTAAGTCCTTGCAGCAAAAAGGAAGCACAGTACCTTCTTGGGTAAAGGCCAGAATGCAATGCAATTAAGTATAATAATGACCACAACTCTCCCAGGGTAATGATACCTTGAAATCATCAGAGATTGCAAACCCCCAGAATTAGATATAGAAACATCATAAAAATACCAAAGCTTGAAACATGAGTCCATCTCAAGGCTTTCAGAAACCAACTTTAACATGAAGTTGAAAACAAACAAGTAGGCTGGGAAAATGAGCAAAGAAAACAAACAAACAAAAAAAAAACTTGATCATAAACAGCTCCTGCTGTAGCAGAGACACAGACTCTAGTAAACAATCGTATAAAAATGACTACATGCAAAGTTTTAAAAAAATACTGATTGGTCCCAAGGTCATCAAGAATTCCTGGAAGAGAAAAAGAAAAAGACAAGAGTAGTAAAGGAAAAATGGGAAAAGAATACAAAGTGATATAAGAAAAATTTTTAAAGAAAACTAATAACTTAGAGGCATGAAAAATGCTGAAGAAAATGATATCTTAAAATTTGGCCTAACAGTAAAAAGTAGCAGAAAAAATATTCATTACCAAAAATAATCCTTTAAAAACAGAATAGACCAAAAGGAGGTGCAAAACCTTGCTGAAGAAAAGAACAATTTAAAAAGTAGAATTAGCCAAAAGTAAAAACAGGTACAAAAGGTCATAGACGAAAATGTCTTAAGAAATAGAAATGTACAAGTGAGAGCTAATTACTCCATGAAACTTCAAGAAACAACACAAATCAATAGAATGGGAAAAAATAAAAGAAAGTAAGAATATAAGTGGAAAAGTAATTGACCAGGAAAATAGATTGAGTAGAGATAATTTAAAAATTACCGAAGAACCTAGAAGTTTTGGTAAACAAACAAGTAAGACAGCATATTTCAAAAAAGAATCAAGGACAACCTTTCCAAATATTTTCGGTCCAAAGGGTAAAATATAAATTGAAAGAATCTACTCATCACTTCTAAAAGAGATTCTAAATTCCATAATAACCAGGTCAGTGAGAAAATATTGAGGCAACCAGAAAGAAGTACCATTTCCATTTACTAAAATGATGAAGTAAGAAATGCTCAGAGCTGACCAGACATCCTCCAGATGGCTAAGACAACAATGATAAAATTTTAAAAGCCTCAAAATGAATCCTGGAGGTATAGAATGTACAAAAGGTAGGATGAAGCAGTGCTTCTACCCATTACCGTGTAGTGCAGTGATGGTAAACCTATGGCACATGTGCCAAAGATGGTATGTAGAATGCTTTCTGTGGTCATGGACACCACCTTACCCCCAACCCCCAGTGTTTATTACTGGAAAGACAGAGGGATGTGGGAGGAGCTGCTCCCTTCCCCCTCTCCATCATGCCTGATGACATTTTTTCACATCAACTGCCCCTCTATTGAGCAGCCCAATGGATAGGGTGGTTGGTTCACAGGTGGCAGAGCTAGAGGGGAGCAGAACATTTGGGCCACTTCCCTCCTCCACTCTATACTCACTGAGGGCATTCCTCACTTCACCCGCCCCTCTGCACAGCAGCCCAGTTGGAGAGCTTTTTCCTTCCCCTGTGTGGGGTAAGAAGGAAGGCAGAGTGTACCTGGCATTTGGGGAGGGGGAGAGCAGGTAGGGCATTGCATGCAGGCTGGAGGCAGGGCATGGCATGTTGTCTCAAAAAGTTTGCCATTACTGGTGTAGAGGGACAGCAAAAAATATCCATTTTGATTGGGAGAGGAAGAGAGAATGCTAAGCAAACCAGGGTAGAACTCATTCAGATACAGCCCAAGATGTAGGAGAAAGAGCACAATTGGATTCAGTCCAACCTCAGCAGTGGGAGGATGGAAATCAAATGACAGGTGACAGGCAGGAGTAGGAGAAATCTGGCCCAGCACTAGTCAGAGTAGAGTCCAGGTGCAACCTGGTGTGGCTATAAGTGGGACCAATTTAATTCAACAAGGTCCAACCTCAGCATAAAAGTGTGGAAGTCAACATGACCCAGGGCAAATGGCATCTGGAAAGAATAACTGCCTCCACACAGTAAGTCAACCAGGCTGCCTCTTTGGGGAGCTAAACTGGGATGTGAAACAACAGAGAGGCCAACTTCAGGAACTGGTAAAACTCAGGACAGTATTCCCTCCAGCCCAGGAATGAAGCTAAGCTTCAGCATAAAGACAAAGAAAAAAAAGCAAAATGAGCAAAAGAAGGAGAAAGAGACAGAAAATGGAAAACTCTTTAATCAACAAAAATATATAAATAATAATATATTATTTGCTTTTTCAATAGTTGGGAGAGATTCAAGAGGGAAGGAAGGAATGCAGAACACATTGACATTTTATGTATATGTGTATATATAAGGTTAGTGAAAAAGATTAGAAGAAAAATGGATTTGAAAAATTAACTTCAGTACATTTAAACAGCTCTAAAAATCAAGAGAGTGGGACTTTTCCCCTCATTTTTTGTCACTTATGCAAGTGACAGGTGCAAGTATAAAAGTGATTTCACTGATTTTAATGATTTACAATCTGTCCTGGAGTCTATTGGGGGAAAATGAATGTATTGCTTTGCAAAGAAAATGTTTTGTTCAAGGTCAAACTTTCAATAGCAATCAAAGAACTAAGCTGGTGTTTCAGTTAATTAAATGGTCAAACATATTTTTCCTGTGAGCATGTTATTAAAAAGTAAATTTAAAGAATCTTATCAGCATTTTACAATTTGAGTTTTGACAATATATTTCTGAAAAAGGAGGTAGAGATTACTTATCAATCTGCACAGTCATGTTTTTTTCATCTTTATTCTTGAACTCATGATTTTAATTATTATTAATATTTCCATGAAAACTACAAAATTGGCATTTTATCTTTTGGCCCATTATTTTTCAGGATAAATATATATTTTTCTCAGAGTTTTATTAAGATGAAATATAACATAAGGCATTGTTTAAAATCCAAGTCAAAAAAATCCACAAGTACAATCCTTCTATAGAGCACTACTCAACAAAATGACATTTTGTTGAATATGACTTATTTCAGAGTATATTGTCCATTCTCATGGTGAAAAAAATTGACGAGTGTTTCATCTATCTTTTAAAATAGATTAAAACCTTAAAAACAGCTCATAACTCTTTCGCTGGAATTTTGTCAATAACAAACTATAAGATGATAGATGTCAAACAAGTTCCTAAAGGTTCTTTGAACCATTATAAATATTTAAATGCTGTTCAATAGAGTTTGTGTTTTATTGTATTATAATACTTCAAAAATGATGACCTAGAAATGTAGTAACACAAATATATGTATAATCAGAATTCAATACTAGTAAGTCATAGTGGATAGAATATTGAAATTGAAATTAGGAATACTTCATTCAGATCCTGCCTCAGCCACTTAACCAGCTCTATAGCAATGAGCAAGTTATGTAATAGGAGGCTTATTCTCTTCAGTTTTTAAATGAAAATAAGGGACTATTATTTTGATATATTTATTTTTTATTATTTATTCATTTTTGTGTCCAATCTGTTAACGTTCCTTTATTTAAAAAAACTGTTAAGAGTATTTGCTACATGTGTTTGTTTTAAGATCAAATGATGTGTTTATAAAATGATGTGCAAAACTCAAAGCACTATAAAGTTGAATATTATTACTCTTTCTTTTATTTGTTATTATGCGGTTTTTAATAGAATATAAAGGAGGCAATGTTGAGCTCATTTCCTTAATATTTCCTTATTTAATATCCTATTATCTGGAACACCAACATTTTTAGAAGATCAGACTTCTAATGCTTGCTGATACTTTTCAAAGTATTCATTCTTACCAAAACTCAACTTATCTAGTGTTCTCATATTTCCAACTTTAAAACTTCAATATTCTAAAATCTATTATACCCCTTTCATATTTATGCTTTGTTTAAGTATTGTCATTTTCTTCCTCTTTATTTGATTATAAAATTGATAAGGTTCCTGCCCTGTGATTTTGCTATCAGAAGAAATGTTAGCCTTGGTTCTGTTTATATGTAGACCTAAATGAGAATATATCATATGTAGTGTAAGGCACATATTTATAAAATTAAAGCAATTTGACTATTAAGTAATGCATTAAAATTAAGTAATTTGTAGTTTGTTTCTTTGACCTGCCTTCTTATATTTCTGCTATTTTGAACAGGTTAAAACCACAAATTCTGAAAAAAGAGTTGGTTAGCTAGTTATGTATTTTAGAAGCAAGATTAGAAATATGTTAAAAGAGACAGATAATACTCTTTAGCTGACTGATATAAATAGATTAATTCAACGTATTAGATATGATACTAATCAGAGACATTTTAATAAAAGTCTGTAACATTTTCCTATTTTTGTGTATTTTTTTCTATTCAAATGGAAACATAATAACTTTCTTTGCATCAGAGTATCATAGATTTATGCCTTGGAAGAATCAGAAAGGAAATCTTATAGTTGTGAAGATTAAAATTAATATATATTAACTAATTATGATATTTTATAAAGTTTATAATAACTAAAGTAAGAAAAGCTAGCTAGGTAGCCCAGCTCAGCTGCAAAAGAAGAGAAAGAGAGGGAGGAGTTATAGGACTTATAAACAAACAACATAAGCATGCAAGGTAGGGGTGAAGGAGAAAGGGATTCTGAGAGATGAAGGAATTATGGGGAATGAAATTCCAAAGGTACAAAATCTCTACTTATCCATATTTCAACTTGTCATTTTATAAAAAAAGAATTCAGCAAGACTATGTGAATAGCTGAAATTATATTTGGTTCCATATCTAGAATTTGAACTCAATTGTTTCCAAAGACAAATTCATTTCAATCAAAATTTTTGCTTTCACCATTAAGCTGAGGTAAATTTTTGTTTATTTATGCATAATTATTTGTAAAAAATAAATGGAATGTGTTTAAGGCATTCAAAATTGTTATCATAACCAGGAATATCTGAATAATTTAAAATGATACACATGGCTATGTTTTACTCTTTCTACTAATGTTATTAAATTAATACATAAAGATATTGTCTATAACAGTTGCTATTAAATTTTTAGCAGAATGAAATCCTTAAAATTCTGACTCCATACTTTTATCTTTCAAATTGAAGTACATATCACATTCATGTAGATTCTGAACTCCATCCAGTCTTTTTTCAAAAATAAATGTAATTACTGGTCAATAGTTTTGGATTACATATATATCTTCTGAACCCATGGGAAATGTCATAAATTATTTTAACTCAAAGTTTGAAATCAATAGAATTTTTGGAATGTCTGGCAACTGAGATTCCTTGTATTGAAATACTTATTTCCTAAAAATAGTAATTATATATGCATCAATATATAGGTAATGAATGACCTCTACATAAATTATATGTATAGAGATTCGAGAAAAGAAAGGAAAATGTTTTTAAATCCAGAAATATTTAGAAATCTATTTCATGTGCTAATTGTGAAAAAAGGATATTGTCAGTATTATTGTTGAGCTGCTTGACCCTCACAAAGGTCTTTTCCAGGAGGAATATACATATATCCCTTTAAATTATGAGTAATTTTATTACCGCTTAAGCTGTATAATTTTAGAAAAAATTGTCATCTTACAAAGAACGCAATACATACAAATTAAAATTTGAATACATTATAAGAACTGTGCTAATTCTGTCATATTTCAGTGCATCAAAGTATAAGGCAAATGTTGTATCTATTTCTGGAATAAATTTATTAGAACAGGTTATAGGGGATAAAGAAGGAATGGTGGATTGTCCTATTTTGCCTCTAAAATCATATTCATATGTTATTTGGGTCACATATAACCAAACTGTATATATAGTCTCTTTTTGTATCTTCTACAGTTTCCATGCTCTCATTATCTGTTTTCTAATGCTCTGGAATTGCATATGTGTTTCAATATACATTTTTCGAAGTAGAGACAATATTTCAGGGACTTTTATCAGCATGTAACATTCGCTCAGGCATTTAATTAGCATTTTAAGCATCTACAGTATATGATATACTATAGTTTACATCATAATATAATGATATGAAGGAATATCTTATATGAAGTAATTTACAGTCCAGAGGAAGAGATAACAAGCAAATAAAAAAAACTATAATACAATGTAGCATAATAATTTTTAAAAGTGCTGTAAGATCTATGTGTTTAAATAACTTTACTTATATCAATTTGACTTAATGTAACAAATCCACTCTCTTTCAGATTGTGCTGGATTTCTGATGTTAGCATACTTTTCCTCTACAACATTAAAATAAATGGTGGAGAAATTTACCTGATATACAAGTAAACATTGGCCATTCCTGGGTTTCCTGAACTATAATCAAGTGCTCAGTAGTACATGAATTTAAGGTTCAGTTTTAACCTTGCTTTCCAAATTGATCTCATATTCATCCCTGTCATGCACTCTTCATTACAGTCAAACTTGCCTTTTTCCTGTTCTCTGTAGAAGACATATTTTCTTCTGACTTCAAACCTTGCACCATCCATTCCCCAGCCTGAAATCTTTTTTTTTCTTTTGACCTTGAACTCTAGCGAGGCTTATCTCAATTCACATATTATGTCAAATGCTTCCTCTTACACAGGACTTCCCTAATTCAACTTAAATGTTAGTGTACCTCTGAAAAATTATTTTGCGTTTACTTTCCATCTATTTTATATTGAATTATCCGTGTACATGCTCTTACCTTCCCTCCCCTTCCTTAACAAATGAAAGGAGAATGTAAATTGTTTTTTTTAGTATGTTAATGGATTTATGTTTCTTCTTGTATTTTCAACATGCAGAACAATGTCTGTAATTTGGTAGGTCCTTAATGAATATTGCTTTGAAGTAGAGAAGCAATTCATCTATCTAAATTCATTCCTCTCTACTCAATTATTCATTCAACATTTTGGGATTTTTTTGTGAACTCTCTTCAGGGAACAGTCTTGGATGTGTAAGATTTAAATTAATAGCAATAACTCCAACTATTATTTTTATAATGTTTATCACTTAAAGTAGAAGAAATAAAAAAAGAAATAGAAGTTCAAAGCCTAATAATCTAGCTAAAGTATGACCACATGTGTAAATTCTCCTGCTGGATCTTAGCCAGCTTCAGCAGCCATGTTCACAAAGAGAGAGAGAGAGACAGAGAAAGAGAGACAGACAGACAGACAGACAGACAGACAGACAGACAGAAAGAGGTCACATACCAACTATATCCTCCATCTCCATCTCCCCACAGGCCCGTGCTTTTACCTAGCATTCGTGCACAAATGGGATGCTGAGTAGACGAGTCTTGGGAAGTAAATTTTATCTATACAAGTGCTGAGGTGGATGCAAAGAAGCACATAACTCTTTTTCTGGAAATACAGAAACTATCGTAGTTATCCGCAGTATCTTCAATTGTGCATTTCCTTTAAATATATAGAAGTCCTTATCCTTCCATAAATATATCATGGGCGTAATACCTTGTGTGCTCATAACTTATCTTATTTTCCTTAATATTTTGTAGGTATCACATGTACAACATTCCTATTCATTGGTTATCCATCACTCTTGCCATATGAACAACTCAAAGTGTTTTCAAATTAGCAAAGTTATATAAAATTATTATACAAGGTGGGGAATGGGTGAAAGGGAGAATTCTGTAACTGTAAAGAAAAATATTACATTGTGCTATGACATCAGAGATCCCATTTTAGAGAAAAATTCCATTTTTTCATAGAAATATAAAGTTTTAAAAGACTATAGAAGTCATCTATTTATACAAGAAAAGGAATCTTAAACAATTTCTGAGAAGTAATCATTAGCCTTTGCTTGATTATATTTATGATAAACAACTCAAGACAGAAAATTCCTTTTTTTGGACAGATCTGATTGTTAGGGAATTCCCTTTTTGAGCTAAATTACATCTCTCATTGAGCTTCAGCTTCAAATATAGGGGAATTATCAGTAGGCAGAGATCAGGAGAGAGTATGTGGAACATTTAGATCAAAAGCATAGCTATGGAATAGCATATGCTATAGTTTGCAAAGGAATAGTAATGGTAATAATACTGCTGGTCATTTCTTAATCTCTAGCCATCTTGTCTTCTCAGTAATGTTTCACATCATTAATCACCCTCCTCTCCTTTCCACTTTTCCTTTCTTGGTTTTCCTGACAATGAACTCTCCTGATTTTCTTATCTTTCTGGCAGTTCCTCCTCTGTCTAATTTGGAGAATATTCTTCCATTTCATGATTGCCAAACATAGATATCACCAAGAATTTCATCCTGTGTCATATTTGATTCTACCTCTAATTTACTTTACCCTTATCAACTTCTACAGTTTCAGTGATCATCTCTGTATATGACTCTTTTCATCTTAAATATGATATAAACACTTAGGCAGATATATTGCTAATCAGTTAGAAATTATAATTGAATCTTGATATTGAGGTTGATGTTGAAGAAATTTGATTTTGAATTTATTTTATAGAGATGTTTCATTATAGATGTTCTCTATAATGTAGAGAATTATAGAGAATGAGTATATATAGTTCTCTAGAAGGCCTTGTGAATACATATAATTAGGGAATGGAAAAAGTCAGTGAAGGAAATAGATAATTGGAGAGATAAAAAGTGATGAAAGAAAATATTTAACAAAATATAAGTTTTTAGCAATGTCAAATGCTACAGTGAAGTTAGGGAAGTTGAGTATTCCAAAAGTCAGTGGATATGGCAATATGAGCTATATTTGGGAAAGTTTCATCAGAGTATTTGAGTTTAGAGCTATTATTCCTTGTTAGTTCAATTTTTAGAATTTTCATATTTAGAATTATTTTGAAAAATTAGCTGTACATCCTATTTCTTCTCTTCCACTGGATATGTACAAACAGCTGATTCTGTCATAAGAATATAGTCATTCAAAACATTATTATATTAGTCCATCCAAACCATATTAAAGCCTGTGGGAGAAATATTTTCCAAGATTTCCGCGAAAATGTGTTAATAAAGAAAAATATTTTGGATGGGACAGTTTGGAAGAAACCATTTTCATTTTCATAATAGTTTAGAAGCAGAGAATAAGGACATTAACACCATGAAATTATTAGAGTCTTCAGAGAAATAACTAATCATAATCATGATGATCATGATAACTGCCACTCCTAAACATTTTTTTAGGTTTATGAAGCATTTTTGGTTACCAGAACAATTCAAAAAATAGGTCTTACATATATTCTCATTTTTATGTAAGGGGAAATTGAGGCCCAATGATTTTAAAGGTTATGTCCATGGTCATCTACATCTAATAAATGTAGGTTGCAGTATTAAAATAAAATCTCTTTCCAAACTTCAAGTCTCATATTTTTCCCCACAAATCTATTTTAACAATGGAGGACAAAGCACTAGATATTTAAAAAATGTACAACACAATATAATAAAGCACAGTATAAACAGTATTCTATTATGATTACTATTTATATCTTACTCCAATGAATGTCATTGAGATTCCAAAATTCCAATGTTCTTCCAAATTTTAAATGAAACAATAAGTTTAAACCCAGAAATAAAAAGGTAGTAATGTCTGTAACTTTAAGTGACAACAGAGAGTATTTGCTCCAACACATTTATTACATAAAAAAGGATACAGAGTCATTGGAGGTTATAAAAGAGTCATTCTATATAATAATGTTAGTAATAATCAGAGGTCAAAAAATGCAGATACTCTGATTGGATTTCTGGATTTCTGTAAAATGTTTTTCTTGTTTCCTATGTTTTGTAAACTTGCTCTCTTGTTTGAGGTCAGCAAATCATCCCAATGGTTAAAAAAATTGCGGGGGGTGAATGTATGACACTACTTGATTTAAAGAAAACATAGTCTAGATTTTTTAAAACAGTCTGGAAAAGGAAAGAAGGTGAAATTTCTACTAACTCTGTCCCCATATGAACACATGAGATTCCTACCCATGAACAAAATGTCAGAGAATCTGTGTGACTGTTGCAACATTAAGATGAATATCTAGAAGAAGTAATCCTGCCAGTCATAAAAAATGAAAAGTATGATCACATCAATTGTTTCTTTGTTTGAAATATTTTCTGATCCAGATTTACATTTTTGAAAATAACATCTACTATCAACCTGATGTAAAGAGTAGTTCATTGAGACTGACATCTTCTGGAAAAGAAGGAATTATTTTTAATGGAATTGCTGACTGGTTATATGAAGGTGAGTGGGGTGAATTTAGTTTTGAAAGAATGGAAATAGAATATTTTTATACAAAATCTGAAGGAGAAATTTATTCTTTCCAGAAAAATACTCAGTTTTTTCATTTCCTTTCAAATGAATATTTATGCTTTAATATCTTGTATATGCTCATATATCTTCTGTTGTAATTTGCATCTAATTATGTTTTGCCACTTTTTTGTTCAAGATAAACAGATTTTATTAGAGATAAGATTTAGCTAATAAAATTGATAGGTAGCCTTACAAATTATCAGAGTGGAAATTATATACTGATTTTTTTGACTGTCCTGGAGAGTAAATAAAAACAAACAAACATAAAATACTATGTAGTCAACTATAGTCAGACTTTATGAAAGCTTTTTTAATTTTAATCATGCCATCAGGAAAAATTTGTCATATTTATAAACTGATTATAATGGAAGAAAATATAATATACCTAATAAGTTATTTATGATAAAAATAAAATTATATTTAAATGTAATAATATTTAAATGACTTCTGTGACATAAGAAATCAAATTCTGATTGTTGATTAGATTCCTATTTCTGCTTAAACTTGTAAATAGGAATGTGGACATGTTCCATGACACAAAGCTTCAGTATATCTTCCTCCCTTCTGATTGTACATCATTATAAATCCTCACTTTGCAGATGGCCTTGGCAGCATATTTGAAGATTTTAAAACTTGCCAGATTATTCAGTTGCAATCTCTGAGACTAGGACTCACCTGTAGACATTGCGTCTTCATCTCCATCACCATGTTATGTACTATAGCTCTCTTTTTCATATCCTAAAGTCGTAGAATTTAAGCCAGATCCATAGGTATTATGTATTAAATGTATACAGAAGACAAACAAGAGTTATGTAAAGTTTATGGTTTAAAGTTCACTCAGCAGACACATAACAGAAGCTCAAGGCAGTTGAAGACTACAATAATATTTAAAATAACACATACCTTCATGGTGCTGTTTTTATTTCCTTATTTTTTCCATTTATAATAAAAATAATAGGATAAGACAAAATAGAAATGACTACATAAGAAATAAATAGATGATGTTCAAATAACAACTGGAATTACATGCACAAATTGAGCAGCTATATTTTGATCAGTACAGCATAACTTTCATATCATTGTTCAAAGCACACCTACCAGAAAATCGCCTTAAAACTATGCCTTCAGGTTCATAATTGTTGTCTTCAGTAGCCTCTTAGTTTTCCTTTGTAATATCTTCATACTATAATAATTTCAGTAGATTATGGTTAGGGAACATTATCTCTCTCCTGAATGAGTTTAGAAATTAGTGATATAATTTGTTAGCCAGCATAACATATAGATAATGGGACCCATTGCTTTCTCCTATTTGTGCTATGTAGCTCTCTGTTGGATGGTCATTGAATTCATTTGAAGGCAATAAAAACTCCATTTCAAAGTACAGGAAAAGAGAGAAGCTAAATTCCCCAGGATAATGAGACTATTGATTGCGGGATCACCCTCAGATTAGAATGTGACTGAGCAAGGGGAACAATCCTAGAATGCTATTTTAGGTTTAGAACATTATCAAATGAATGTGATTAAAGAAACATATTAGTCTTATTTGTTTTCAGCATCCTCTGATTCCCAATAATCTCACATTTCTCATTAGAACCCAATCTGTGGTGTCCCATATCTGTAACTGCCTTCTTCCAACACTACCATTTGCCCTTATTAAAACTTTTTGGTACTTATCAGAGATCCAGATCTTTGGCCTTTAACAATGTGTGTATAATTTTCCTATTTCTTATTTCCAAATGTTCTGTTGGCTTCCATATTTAGTACATTTATTACAATTCAAGTTCAGCTTGTCCATGAAATTTTGAAAGCAATAGATAACATGTGTAATTAATCTTTTATAGACTTAAATTTCAATTCTATAAATATCCTAAGAAATCAAACTCAACAAATAGTCTTCTATGTGATCCTAGAATAATTATTATGCAGATAAATATAGGTGGTGCTTCTTGTTTTTAAAGACTGATTCATTTTGGGGAATGTTGTACATGAGCATGACTTGGAAATATAAGCAGATTGGTTCTACTCATTCTTTAAAATATTAAATTTAATTTAAGCATTCTTTTAAAGAATATCTCACACGAAAAGAAACAAAAACAAATGAAACATAAAATTTTGATATAAGTCACTGAAGTTGGAAAGAAAAAATAAAACTTTTGAGATGAAAGAATGTTTTAACATAGTTCAAACTAAACCAATCTAATATGATTGCATATAAATTAGGATCATTAACATAGCAAATTAATTAAATCTGATATAGAAATTCAACATTTTTCCCTGAAAATAAAGTTTAAAGATATCAAGTTCATGGTTATTAGCTATTATTCAAAGCATTTTATCTATTAAAATATAATCATTTTGGATTATTTGAGTAAATAGAGGTATAGTTCTATTATAACCATATGTTCAACCTTCTTACCGACAAACTTTCCCAGATTCACTTAAAGATGTGGAACTCATTTTAAGTCCTTTGGACAGATAAATAAATCTTCAGAGTTTCTGTGTGTAAAAAGTGTTTACAATTTCATACCATCGGTAACTCTGTACTGTTTCATCAGGCAATACAAAAAGAGACAAAATTAACTCTAGAATATTGAATGCTAAGCTAACCCTTAAGACAATCCCCAAGTCAATATAAAACAATTTTTTCTTATTTTTTCTTGTTTTTGTAATTGTTTCTGCTATAAAATTATATATGTTGGCAACTCCATCTCCTCTTCAAAGAGACTTTCTAATTAGTATTGTAAAAGTCACAAAAATGAAATGGACACTGATAGTGGAGGCAAATTCACTTGTAAAATATAATTGCTTGTAAATATGAATTTAAAGCATATATTTTAATGAGTAAAAAAACAATAGCTATAATCAGTTGCTTTTATTCTTCCTTTTGTTTCAAATGATAATTACAACCTAAAGCTTTTAATTAATTGTTGTATGAGGACATATGTGTGTTTATTTTAAAAAATGATACTTTTCCCTCAATGGGTATTTTAAATTTTATTTCTACACTTAGTAAAGGATTTTAATTTTATTTTTGGCATATATATTGGGGAATGTTTCTTTTTGAAGGGTAGTGCTTCTTGGTTTATAGTTCTTACAAAATGCTTATTTTGAATTCCTTCAACATGGACTGTAGTATTATTTAACTTCATGTTAAGCACAAGTAGTTTATGAATACTTGTGGTACAGTTAGATTTAATCTCTGTTTTAATAGTCCATGCTTTCCTCTCTGACCTCTACATAAATTAAAGCATAAATCAGCATTTAAGTATATAGTACATTTAACAATTAGTTTTTCATATATAATATATACATACACATATAATATTTACATGTATATATAAATATATGTTGATGTAAATGTGTATATATTTTCAGTAAGTACATATTTTGTGTGTTTATGTATCTGTTTCCCACCAAGTGATTTATTAGCCCCTCAAATACATTTTAAGTTCTTATTTCTTTTGTTACTCTACCTTGTACAGTTTTAGGTATCAAGTTGTTTCTCAATATATATTAATTATATTCTAACCAAAGGAATTTTGAAATAAATTAAATATTGTTTCAAAGAATATAATTTGGAATGATAGCTTCCAACATTCCACCATCTCTGTTTGCCATTCCTAATCAGCAATACTTTTATCTCCCTAGTCATACTTCCAAATACACATGGAATTTTGACTACTTGCTCAATATGCTTGTCCATTTGTAGCCTTTTCCCCTTGAATTAAAAAAAAAACAATATGACAAAAATAAGTGGTTTTATATTTAATAGAAAAAAAGTCTAACAGTGCAAGGGGATAATAAATATATCATTCAGAATCCAAGAAGAGTTTATCTGTGGATTAGTGAACCCATGTTTGCAGAAGTGATATCAAAGAATATTATTTGTTCTAGAGGAACTTCTACATTCCCATATTGCTCATTGGTGGTCCCCAGATGGAGAAAGACTTGCATTCCTGATGATAAATGACTCTTTTGTGCCCAATATGGTTATTCCTCGCTTTACTGGAGGGCTATATCCGAAAGCAAAACAATATCCATATCCTAAGGTAAGTTGGGTGGGATTGGCTCATTAATTCTATCTTTTTAGATTAGTGAACTGAATGATAAATAGATGGTTGATACCTAGAGGAATTGTCTCTAAAGAGCAGCAAATGCTATAATTCTTTCTGTTATCACCTTGTAGGTGGATAGCTTACACTGTTTTCTAGAATAGATGGAGGGCGAGGTGGAAAATCAACATGGCACATGTTTAGAAGGACAAAATTAATTCTGACAATTTTAGCAATTTTCTGGTCTAATTTTTCTTGTGTTAGCTTTCTTAATTTCCCTTCTCTTAGAGATCTTTTCCACTCTTCATTTTTCCACTCTCTCTCTCTTTATTTTTTCTCTAGCAGCCACTGACTTTCAACTAATGTTACCCCATAGATAACAGAGATACCACATCAGTTTTTCCCTTGAAACTCTGGGTAAATCTGAGCACTGGGTGTCTTGGGTCTTGGTATCAGATTTCACAGGTCATTCAATATGTGATATACTAGCTTGCCTATTGACCTAGAGAGAGTATGGGGCAAGATATTCTGATGCATTTTTCTCCATAAGTATTTTTTCTATTCTCATGACTGCCATTCCTATGTGACAGTACTACTATTCAGAAGTATTTCATTTCTTTTCAGTCTTGTGAGGTTTTTTCTTTTTTATATATCATTTCTAAGACTATTCCATTCTTCTCTAGTGTCCTGGTTTACAATATTAGAAGTTGAATATAAGACTTAAAATAAGACTTTTATAGTATAAAGAACTTCACAAATCTCCCATTCAAATAAAATATCCCATGATCACCACCACCGCCGCCACCTAGGAGAGAAAAAAAAAACATCACAGAATTTACTAAGTGAACTTGACACACATGCTCTTTCAATAATGACTCCTACTTATCCACAAAGAGATGGAATGATACTAAAGGAACTCCAAGATACTTTTCAGCTCTAACTATATTATATACTGATCCCACCTACCCCTTACCAAAAAGAGAACAAAATAAAAGTAGAGATTATGTTCAGCGAGAAAGAAAACTTCCAATGTCAGATGTGAATTCTTTTTATTTAGGTTTCCAAACTTTCCCCGAACTTTGTTATTTCTCCATATGTCCGTGAACATTATCCTCCTTGGTCATGTTCTGAGGAAAGGTAAAGTCATAATAGCTACTCATAAAGCATCATAAAACCAAAAAGGGGGCAGCTGGGTAGCTCAGTGGAGTGAGAGTCAGGCCTAGAGACAGGAGGTCCTAGGTTCAAACCTGGCCTCAGCCACTTCCCAGCTGTGTGACCCTGGGCAAGTCACTTGACCCCCATTGTCCACCCTTACCAATCTTCCACCTATGAAACAATTCACCAAAGTACAAGGGTTTAAAAAAAAAACAAAAAGGTATTCCATTAGGTAAAAACTGTAACAAAATTAGTTCAAAATTATTAATCTTATTTTATAGAGGAACCCATTTTTTAAAGAGATAAGTGACTTCTTGACCCCCATTGCATAGCCCTTACAACTTTTCTGCCTTGGAGCCAATATACAGTATTGACTCCAAGACAGAAGGTAAGGATTTAAAAAAAAAAGATAAAAAAAAGAGAGATAAGTGACTTGACCATGGTTACAAACATAAGAAGGTTTTTGAACCAGGATTCATACCCAAGTCACTTGCTGCCAATTCAGTAGTTAGTCCACAAGACCACATTTCCTTTCAAAATCAAAGATTATAGCCATATATTTTCAGGACTGCCTTCCTGATTCCCATCTTTTATCTTCAAGTTTATTGGAAGCCTGAATCCATATTATGACATGTTGTCCTTAAATTTTAAAACAATCCATATACTTCTTAATAGCTTCATCTACTAAACTTCGACAATTAATGTTATTTTGTGGAGAAACAATGTCTCCTTCGAGGTTAAATACATTAACAAAAGGTATCCAAGGAGAGAGCGAAAAAAGAAGAGAGAAGGGGCAAGAATGAAATCTATGAATCTTCTCTACTCTTTGATGAACATTATCTTAAAATTTAGAAAATATTTGGAGTTAGAAATGATAAAAAAGGAGGTTCAAATTAGACAAAGGCTAAAATGATCATATTTTTCATGAAGGGAAAATTTTGATCATTTAGTTATGAAGAAAGTTAATTTGAACCATCATTGATCTATAGTAATGGCTTTTATAAACCGTCTGTGGAACGAAATAGAAAACTTTAGTGAGACTTTGTTAAATTTGCATAGCAATTTTCAATATTAATATTAAAATTCAGAGGTAGATATAATTTATAGCAACAAATGTAATCTTAAAAAGGATTAAAAATAAGATATTTATATTATGTTAAATGGATGAAATATTCATAAAATAGAATGGATTTTCCATGCAAAATTTCCACCTCAAGGGCTGAATATAATTAATTATTTCTTTAGACACAGACAAGGAACTGAAGTCTTCCTATAAAGGACAGATATTTCTTTTTTTAAACCTTTACCTTCCATCTTGTAGTCAATACTGTGCATTGGCTCCAAGACAGAAGAGTGCTAAGGGTAGGCAATGGGTGTCAAGTGACTTGCCCAGAGTCACACAGCTGGGAAGTGTCTGAGGCTAGATTTGAACATAGAACCTCCCGTCTCTAGGCCTTGTTCTCAATCCACTGAGCTTACTCAACTGCCCCCAGGACAGGTATTTCTTATGAGGTATTTAAACATATTTATAGGTTGTCTTGTAGCAATAAATTGTCCGATCATCATTGAAATCTATAAAGTATCATGACCAAAATTTTCTGTACTAAAACAAAACAAAATGCAATTTTCAAATGATTTTTTTTTCAAAATTTAACCTTCCAAGTTAGAACTGATATTTGTATCAGTTCCAAGGCAGAAGAGCAATAGGGCTAGGTAAGCGGGGTTGAATGATTTGCCCAGGATCACACAACTAAGAATTTTCTGGAGCCAATTCGAACCAAGGTCCTCCTAACTTCAGACCTGATAATCTATCCACTGAGCTACCTAGATTCCCCTCTAATCTAATTAAACCTCAGATGAACTCTGAGATTCCTTTAGTCTTTGTCTACACCTATAGCTGTGGCTAGAAAATTTACCTTTGTAGGCAAACTCTAGTGAATACCTGGGTACTGTGGCAGGATATCATTGTGTTTCCATTGACCCACCTTGATCTCTGATATAAAGAGTTAATTTGTATTTATTATTAGTACACAATAAAGACATATCTCACTCAGTCTGCTAGGTAGACTTCATATGGAGGATTTATAGGAAGATATACCCATGAATTGATCAAATTGAGGGAGCACAGATGAGTTGCAATTTGCATGACTGCTGGGAGTATCCACATTAATCAAATCAGGCTTCAGAATAAGTTTGTACCACTGGAAATAATAGCTTTATATCGAGCACATCATACTTTTCTTCCAAAAAGTAATCAACATGTTTTCTTTTATATTACAAATACTTTAAGATTATCTACACTTCAAGAGGTGTCTCTTGTAATAAAGCAAAACAGTCAAGACTAAGAATATAGTGACTTCATTTGAAAGTACATACAACATTCACCATTTGTCACACTTGCCCATCTTTCAACTTTTACTTTTTAATAATAAACAAAAATCTATTTTCTCTCCCCATCACCTCCATCCTAATGTAAAAAAATAAACTTAAATAAAACAAATATATATAGAGTCAAAAATAATTTCCCCATTGGCTATAACATATATGGTTATGCATGCATATCTACATATACATGAAATGTGTGTATCTGCATGTATATATGTGTTTATGTAAGTTTAACTCCATGTTGGTGAAGCTATTACACATGTGCCAGAGCAGGCCTGAGGGGACCTTCTCCCTTCTCCCCTCTCCACACACGCCTGAGGTGTAAGGATGTATTTTTTTGTTTATTTTTTATTCTTGCAGAAGACATTTTCCATATGACCCACCCCTCTGCCCAGCAGCCCAATAGAAGCACTTACTACCTCCCCTGTCTGGGGTAAGATGGGAAGCTCACATGTGGCATGAGGTTGTAGTTTGGGCACTAGGTCTCTAAAAGATTCTCCATCATGCCCTGAGTCAATTGCCTGTGATGGGGTGGATAACATAATTTAAGATGCTGCATCTAGAATACTGGATGGTCATTGTTTTAATCACATATCTTAGAGAGTTCAGAGTTATATGAAATTACAATATTGTTATTGCATACATTATTCTTTCTATGTTCACTTAATTCATCAGTTTATAAAAAGCTTTAAAATTATTTATGTTAATATAAATGTTCTGGAATAGTTTTTTTTAGTTCTGCTTATTTCTAATAATTATATGAGCCTTTCTTTGTCTTTAGGAAATCATCTGCTTTCTCATTTAATACAGCAGCATAATATTCTGTCACATTCACAAACCACAGGATTTTCAGCCATTTCTCTATTGATGGGTACCTTTTTAGTTTCCAGCTTATTTTCACTACAAATCAAACTGAAAAAAGTACTTTTTTACATATATTATCTATTTTCATCCTCATAACTCCTTTTTTATATAGGAAAAGTCTATTCTTATCCCCATTTTACAGTTAAGGAAACAGAATCCCAGAGAAGTAATATGAATTATCCACATTCATATAGTTAGTGAGTAGTTGAATCAGGATTTAAACCCAGATATTCCACCTCTATATCTAGTTTTATTTGAATCATACCATGAGGTCCTAAGCATCTGTGCCTATAGTTAGATCCTTGGAAGTAGGAATACCAAAGACAAGGATATATAAATTTTGAAATCTATTAATACAAGAAAGAAGACCAAAGGTTCAGGCTTTGGCTACAAAGAGACAGACAGGGCATTTTGTTTCTATTGTTCATTCTTCAAATCTTTTCTAAGCCTAAGAAGCAAAAACAATTTTCTGTAATTGTAGGTGAAAATGCTTTGCAAAATAAATTTATTCAGATGAAAAAGTTTATGAAATTGGAATTTTGGAAAAAAGGAAATCAATTAATTCACACTATTATACACCATAGTAAATTAGCAGATTAGAGTAAGATGAGAGTTAACCTATTTATGATGTGGTCAAATCGACTGATGAAACAGTTACACAAACAAACATAATGAAATTTTACCTAATTTTGCAACATTCAAACCCCATACAATAAAGCACAAGCCATTCACAAAAGTTTTGGGTTTTTTTTTCTATTTCATTAACCTCAGGCTAACCTTCTTAAATGAAATGGTCTCCCTTAATTTAAATTAAATTGCCATGAAAATCACGACTATTTATTATCAAATTTTGTGTTTCAGCATCACAGAAGGCAAAAAAAATCTGTTCATTTGAAAACTTTATGGGAAATTTTTTTGAGGTTGAAATGGCTGAAAACTCCTTAGTTTCAAAAGTATTAAAAAATAAAACAAACAGGTAAACCTCATTTGTGCACCTATTGGCCAAAAGTGCCTAAGTAAGAGGAAGGAACAAATTGCCTGTTCAATGACTGGGTGGAATAACAAAAACACCTGCACTTTTGAAGGCATGAGATCAGCCAGTCAGGCACCAAGTAGTTATTAGTTTTTGCCATGTGCCATGCACTGTGCTAAGCAGTGGGCATACTCAATAAGGTAAAAGACAGTTCTTGCTCAGGGTAATGGAAGAAACTGCTTGCAAACAGACACATACAAAGGAGATAACCTGAAGATAAGCAACATAGGGAACATGTTAACATTAAGGGAGATCTGGAAAGTGTTCTTGTGGAAGGTAAGATTTTACATGAGACTTGAAGAAAGTCAGGCAATTCATTAGGTGAGGATGAATAGAAAATGATGAAAGGAACTCTATTTCCAGTCTGATCATAATCTTGTGTGATTCTATGTCTGTGTGTAAGTAGATTATGTTATGTGTCTTATACAAGTGTTATCTTCCCAGATAACAAGTATGTTAATATTAATATTGCAGCAGGGCTTATTTAAAAAAACAACAACAAAGTGCCCTAGAAAATATTTAACCACTTAATGTCCCCTGGAATTTCTAATAAAATGAACTAAAATTTAGAGAAATTTCTTTAAAAATCATTGATTTTGATAGCAGAGAAACTGTCCACAAGGTCACCTTATATCAATTCTTCAGTAGTATCTAATGGATTTTATTTGTTTTTTATTGAAATTATTTTTTATTTTGAATATTTTCTCCTAGTTACATATGTCATGTTCTTTCCCTCTCCCCCAACCCCCTCATACACTTAGCCTTAGCCTATGCACAATTCCACTGGGTTTTCCATGTATCATTCATTGATCAAGACCTAATTCCATATTATTAATAGTTGGACTGGAGTTAGCATTTAGTGTCTACATCTCCAATAATATCCCCAACAGCCCATGTGTTCAAGCAGTTGTTTTCCTTCTGTGTTTCTCCTCCCATAGTTCTTCCTCTGAATGTGGCTAGTTTTCTTTCTTATAAGTCCCTCAGCCTTGCTCTGAATCTTTGAAATGCTGCTAGTATAAAAGTCCTTTATGTTTGACTGTACCACAGTGTATCAGTCTCCATGTACTATGTTCTCCTGGATCTACTCATTTCACTCTGCATCAATTCCTGGAGGTTATTCCAGTTCACATGGAATTCCTCCAGTTCTTTATTCCTTTGAGCACAATAATATTCCATCACCAACGGATACCACAATTTCTTCAGCCACTCCCCAATTGAAGGACATTCTCTTATTTTCTAATTTTGCAACCATAAAGAGTGTGGCTATAAATATGTTTGTACAAGTCTTTTTCCTTATTATCTCTTTGGGATATAATCCAAGCAGTGCTATGGCTGGATCAAAAGGCAGATAGTCTTTTAAAGCTAATGGATATTTTTAAAAAAGCAAACAGAATTCTAACTTACCAAATCAGGTGAAAGAAGCAGAATTTGAAGAAGTATTGGTTAGTGACTATAACATACTCATTTACTAGAAAGATATTCAGAATTTTTTGAAAAATTCATCAACATATGAATATCTCTCAAAATTACCAAAATATTCTCCAGATCATTTGAGGAAAATCTTTCTTTGGTAGAGTTGTGAGGAAACAACAATTTATTATAACCATCGGACAAATTGGTCTCACATTTCTCCCATGAACCATTTTCCTTTGTCCTGTAAAGCTCTCTAGAAACTTTATGGACAAATTCTTGCTCACCTTTTTTTTTTGACTGATTATAGAATCAATCCCAAAGATGCCATTCTTGGGAAGAGAAAAACAATGGCATTATATACTGAATAGCTCAAGATAATTTAATTTCAACATTTTCACTGACTAAACTAAATAATGAGTAACAACAAGCAAAAGTAGTGAAATTGATAAATCCAGCCTGAATTTTGCATTTTCCAAGAGAGAATAATCATGCATTTTTATTACGGGGAAAGAGTGTTGAAATTGAAGAAATAAGATTTTTGAATATCTGCATAGCATAATGAAATTTACACTAGTCTTAGGGTCGAGAAGCCCTAGGTTTGAACTGTAGCTTGACTGGTTGGTTACTAGTTGTGTGGCATCAAATATGTTTCTTAAATCCTCTGAACTTCAGTTTATCCACAAAATGGGCATAAGTCTATGCTCACTGCCAAATTCAAAGGATTATGAAGTTCAAATGAGATGTTGCAAGGTTGCTTATAATGGTGAAGAAATATACAATAAGATATTTTACTATAGTTCCAATTATTTCTCATCATTTTCTAATGCTTTAAATTCGTTACTACTTTTATTTCCTCAAAGGCTGGTCAAGTGAACCCAACAGTTAAATTATATGTTGTGAACCTATACGGACCCACTCATACTTTGGAGCTTATGCCACCTGACAGTTTTAAATCAAGGTATGCCATTTCAATTTCACTTTAATATTTCTTTGCAACTTGGAAAGCAATGTGAATAATTATATTAATATAATAAAAATATGCTGTTTCCTTCATTAATTCTCAAAGTAATTTTAGGAATAATAGTAATCTAGGTAAATTTTAATTTTCAATGAGGTTAGCAATCATTCAAAATGAAGAGTGCTAATGGACACAGGAAACTAAGCCTGTTAACAAAAGAACTGATGGATTGGAATAATTGTGATGGAAGGTAATTTTCAATTGACATTTATTCCTGAAAACAGTATTGTGCTTCTTAAAAATAATGGCTTTTAAAAAGTAGTATTCCTTTAGAAAAAAAACATGGTCTTCAAATATAAGTATTTACACAGAAGTTTGGCTACAACTTTTTATTTTCAACCTTGCCATCCTTATCTGTCTAGGACAGTGATAGGCAAACTACGGCCTGTGGGCCAGATGCGGGCCCCTAAAATGTTCTATCCAGCTGGGTGACTATTCCTAACCTGAAGAATACAATGAGTAGGATACAATACAATGAAACTTTGAAAGAGTTGTCTTAGAAACAGACTGACAGATGAGCATTTCCTTTTCGTTGGCCCCCTCTTTGAAAAGTTTGCCCATCACTGATCTAGGATAATTAAGGGAACTTTATTGAGAATTTACACACACACTGTTTGCAGTGAGTATAAACAATCTAGGAACAGAATGTCATTAAACATTTTAGGTTTAATTACAAAAGCTTGTTTAAAATATGTGAGTGAAATCTACAGAAAAGAAAAAATTATTTAAGAATCCTGTCATCATATTTTTCACATATCCCAGATTATAGAAAATGGACTGGATAACCACAAATGTAGGATAATTTTCATCAACTATATTCTAACTCTACAAATTGGTCTAGTAAAAGTAGAGATGTTCTGTATAAATTCTTCTTTGATAGCTCACTGTAATGACCCTGACTTCTTGAAATATAAATTACCCATCTAGTTGGAAACAAGTTGAGTCCAATCCCAGAGTGATGGAGTATACGTTTGCCTTCTGAGGAATTGCTTAGCCAGATTTAAGAGCCTTATAACTAGGTTGCCTATTTTTCAGGTCATAAAAACCCTCAATAAGATTCTACTATGATAAGGAAAAGCTTATATCTACATCAGTAAACAGAGTACTCAAATCATTAAAACTATAGACTTTTAAAGCATTGAAGAAATAAGAATAAGAGCTCTACATATAACTGGGGGGGAAATGAGTAACTCATTGGACTGGATTATATACGGATACTATTTGTAATGTCAGGTAACTTAGAAATTGTCAATATATTTTCATTTCAACATGTGTAACAAAATTTGACAGGAAGATCAACTTGGTGATAGTAATTTGAAGAAATCGAATAATAATTGAATTTCAAAGGATTATTAGGAAACTTAATAACATGAATCTATGCATATACTTTTAAAAATACATAATAATTTAAAATATAAAATTATTCTTAGATGTAGGATTTCTAATTGTTACTCTCAAAATTAAAATGTTTTCATCTGGGAACACTTAAGGAAAAGGCATTTGTGATGAAAGGAGCCTAAGAGGTAGGGAAGACATTGAAAAATATATTTACTTTATTTTAAATCATCTATTCAGAAAACCAATATCACATTTATTTTTTCTCAATATAAAAATCATCATCATCCCCAAAACACACGTATATAAGGAATTGGAAGAACATATGGATCTAGGGGATATTAAGTGGTTCAATGGGTAGAATGGTAGATCTGGTGTCAGGAAGAACTGGGTTCAAATCTGACCTTGTATACTTCCTAAGTATGTGACCCTGGATAAGTCACTTAAGCTCAATTTGCCAAGTCTTTACCATTTCTGCCTTGAAACCAATACAAAGAATGGATCTAAGACAGAAGGTAAGGGTTTAAAAAGGAATGTCTTGTCTGTTAGGTTGAGCTTGCTTCTCTTTTTAAATAAAATTTTAAAAGATAAATATGCTATTTTGAAACACCTAAGAAGTCTAGTCATTGCAATCAACCACTACTATTTCAGAGACCAGATAAAGCATGCTACTGATAGGAATTCACTCAAGATGGAGAATCAGAATACATTCGAGATATGACCAATGTGTGGATTTATTTTGGTTGACTATACATATTTGCTACAAATAGCCCCACCCCCATTTTTCTTCCAGACTGATGGAATTTGGAAGAGAAAGAATGAAAGACATTTTTGAGCAAGAAAAAAGAGAAAGGAAAAAAATCTTTAGAACATCTTTTTAAAATATGAAAAAATAGAAGGGAGGTCAGAAAGAATCTAGGACAGTTTTGAAAGTTATATGTTTAATTTGTTATAAACTTAAAATAAAAATTTTTGTATGTAAATGAGATTTGTGGTTTTATATACAAACTTCTTTTGCTCTTCTATGTCAGCATGCTCATTTTATTTTTTGTTTGTTAAGATCAGAATTTTAAAGAAAGAAATAGCTGGGCATGAAGGCATCCCTTTTGGCTTAGTTTTGGGTTTCTAGGGCATGACAAATATGTATTGTAGAATGTAATCCAAACTTACCAGGAGAGGGGAAATCAATCATCTTTGCTGTTAAGCCCTTACCTCCCAATTTTGGGTTTGTAATTTGCATCGATAAACCATTATTTCTCATATTATGTTGTGACTACTATATATCTTAGCTACACATAACTTCATGGGACAGAAATGGCAGCAAGATTTTTTTCCTAACAATTCTCTGAACTGGGTATCTTTTGATGCTATTCCCAAATCCTTGGATGGTGAAAGAATTATACAAAGATTTTTATGCCTGAAGTCCCTTTTCACAGATCAGGATTCTAAATTAAAAGGCAACAAGGAAATATAAGGAGAATAGGTATCCTTACTCTTTCTAACTAAATGAAATATATTTTTAAAAACTGCTAGTTCTACTACCTAAAACATCTCCTCTGTACCTGATGTCCTGAAATTGTTAAATCTTTCAGTCATATAAGGTTGCTTGTGTTTCTACATGGAATTTGGAAAAAGTAAAAATATTAGATGTATTGATGTAAAATAATCTGTACAACTTTTTATATATAAATAACTTGAATATTGTCCTGTTTTTTATTGTAATCCATTGACTCTGAAGGATTTAACAGTGTGTTCATAAGATTTTTACACATATTCTCTTTAATTTTGATGTTGAGACAAGATTTATTCTAATCCCTATTGATTGATTGTACCTGTGAGGAACAGTGCATTTTTACAAGTTTAATTTTCTTTATTGTCCATAAATTTTTAACACATTTTAAATCAGAGGAGTTCCTATATAAGCTCTGAAGTTTATTTGTTTTCTGATTTTTGCATAAATTGTAGACATTCATTATATGCAATATGTGGTAAAGATGCATTATAATATTATTTTTATATATCAGTCTATTTGGGTTCATTATTTTTACAATTGGGGAAACTTCCAGAACCAATGGAATAGTTTTAAATCACCCAAATATTTGGGGGGAAGTTTTTAATGTCTGATGAAGACAACAAGTTCCCTTGAATTCAAACAATACTATTAGCAAAGGACAGAATGTATGTGTGTGTGTGTGTGTGTGTTGGGGGGGGATTGCACTACAGGGACAGCTAGGTGACTTAGTGAATAGAGAGCATGGCCTGGAGACAGGAAATTCTGGGTTCAAATTTGACCTCAGTCATTTCCTAGATGTGTGACACTGAGCAAGTCATTTACCCCTCAATTGCCTAACTTCTTATTGGTTGTCTGTTTTGGAACCAATACTTAGAATAATTTTTCAAGAGAGAAGGAAAGGGTATTTAAAAAAAGAAAAAACAACAGTCGATAGTCTAACCATGCCTTTCCCCACAATCTTTAGAACTTTAGTTTTTATATTGGCTTGACATGAAAAGCATTATTTCTCTGCCTCAATAGGTAGAAGTTGCTTTGTTTTGGGTTTTACTGGTCTTCATTTTTGCTCTTCTATTTTCAAGAAGCAATGTTGAGGAATAAATTAACCACCATTTAAAATGCCATGGCATTGCTTATATTCTAAGCATTGACTAGGCTCTTTTGCCATGTGTTTCTAAGTTCCTAGTGTTATTGTGCTTTGTTTTTAATTACAGTTTTTGTTAAACTTCAGCAAAGCTTACACTATTTCACTGTGTCTGAATATTCTTTGAAGTATTTGACTTTCCCCATGAAGATAGCCAGTATAACATATCTAAGAGTTACTAAAATGTAGTCTTAAGGAGTTATAGCCAATCTAGCCTTTCTTGGAGACTGTTCTCAACGTATGCTGCCCCTATTTAGCATATGAAAAGTTATAAATTGTTACTCTAGTGATAGTATCAAAAATATTATCCTCGGGGGCAGCTGGGTAGCTCAGTGGAGTGAGAGTCAGGCCTAGAGACAGGAGGTCCTAGGTTCAAACCCAGCCTCAGCCACTTCCCAGTTGTGTGACCCTGGGCAAGTCACTTGACCCCCATTGCCCACCCTTGCCACTCTTCCACCTATGAGACAATGCACCGAAGTACAAGGGTTTAAAAAAAATAGAAAAAAAAATATTATCCTCAGGGCAATATCCACTAACTCTAACATGATTAACTGGCAAATGACTCAAAGACTACCCTTTCTCTTTTTAATTCTGCACCGCAATTTCCTGGTTAGAAATCATTTCAAAATAAAATAATTTATTTCTCTCTATCTCTTTCTTCGTATATAAAATTTTAAGTTGGAATTTGAAGGCCATAAAGTACCCCTTCCCTTTCTGTATTACCCAATGATTCTGTGCCAAGGAACTCAGGAATTTTGGGAAGTGTACATGTACCTATTTTTCATACATTCTACATTTCTTTGATTGATCAATTTCTTTCTCAGGAGTTCTGAGATTGGGTATAACTGTCAACAATATTTGATTTATTTATATCTCCATTTTACAAATGAAAAAATGATATTACATTACAGAGGTTGTAACTCACCCAACTAATATCACATTGCTAATTACTGTAAGAACCAATGCATGCTCTCTTTCCTCAAGACCTTGTTATTTTACATACAAGGAAATATAATATAAATGCTATTATTGCTACTTAATACTTGTTCTTGTACTATACCTAATCTTGGAGTATCCACTTAATAGCTCTGGCCCCAGTTTCCCCTTCTATTTCATCCCAAAGGTTTATTTAAGTTCTAAATATTATTTTCATGTAATCTATCAAGACTAGAGGTATCTCCAAATTAAGTAGATATTATCTTTATATTCATATAATTAGCTAAGTTGTATTTAAATTTAAAATCAAATTATATTTTTAACAATATGGTCATTTCTTCATAATATCTTTAAAGAAATTGGAGACCATAATAAAAGATTCTTCCAGACAGCTCATTTAGGTTTTCCTGAATCATACTTAAAAAAAATTATTATCACTTATATTGAAATGACTATTCTTCTAAGCTCCTTGTCATTGTTCAACTCACTCTTTCTGTTGATTTTATTAAGATTTTAGCATAATAGTAAAGTTAGAGAAATGCTTGCCCATACTCCTTTAGGAATATTCCCAGATTTAGAAGAACTCTCTTTTAACTTGAATAAGAGTTTCATATTGGTGCCAGGTATATGCACAACCATAAGTAATATTAATTTATAATTAGACTGCTTACGTTTTTTGAAATGCTTTTATATCTAAGAGGAAAGATTTAAAACCATTATTGTCCCCATTTTAGTAAGGAGAAAATAGCAATCTGCATATTGTCAAACAGCTAGCAAGCACCACAGCTGGTAACTAAAACTATTTGCTGATTCTAAATTCAAAGATAAATGCATAAATGCATACATACATAATATACTGTCTCTCATTTTGGTCTTCCCTGTTGCTGGAATAGTTTCCCAGGGTCAGGTTTTTCTTTATCTTTTCCCCATTTTGGTATTTGTTTGTTAGGTTTTGCTTTTTTTTTTCATAACTTTCCCTATATATTGAAGCTCATATTTACTTTTGGGCTGGAGGAAATCCTGTCACTGAGTTCCCCTATGTACCATGTGCACTGGATTGAGCTGCATTTCAATGCTCAGCTGCCAATTCCCTGAGATTATTTCCACTATGCCACTTCTGATGATTCTCAGTGTGTACAGAGTTGCTCCTCTGCACATGCTTGGTTGTTACTCATGCTGCCAGTTATACTCTTCTCCCCTCTTCCCCCAGTGAGATAAGTCCTTCCTCCTGTCCCTCTACATTTTCTTTGAGAAAACAGTGCTTCACTCTGTCTTTTGTTAGTTATGATGAATCCAAAATGTGTTTTGAAGTTTGTTTATATGTGTATCTGTATGATTGTTTGGAGGTAGATTTAGGAGCGCTCAGAGCATTCCTTTACTCTTAATCCTTGCTCTGCCATCTTGGCTGCATGAAATGAAAATGTCTACCATCATTAAAAGATATATAAAGAACAGCAAAGCATTTTGGGGAAAGTATAATGCCAAGTAAATACACAATGTTCCTAGATGTGGAAGACCCTTAATCTTCTATTCTCCTTTGGTCTAAAATAATACTAAGAGGTGAATTGCCATTCTGCTGCCTTCTGAGGGAAGTCTTAGCCTACTAGGCAAACTTATAAAATTGATTTTGGATGCCCCACTCTTTTTTAGTTCACTTTCTTTTCTGGGAGTTCATCTTTAGAAGCCCCTTGTAGTCTGGGCTTTTTCTGTATTGACTGTATTATTTGCTCAGAAGGTATACCACTGATTTTATTAAAATTTGCTTGTCCTGGAGTTCCTGGTTAAGATGGCAGCAGAGTAAAAAGCAGTGCTTAACCTCTCCTAACCGAAACATACAGGACTCCTCAAGGAGACATAAAAACAAATCCAGACAAACGGAGGGACACCACAACAGGGCGCAGTGTGGAAGGTACATGGAATCTGGGCATTTCCATGCTATAAAGGGGTGAAACAGCTCTCACTAAATCATGGGCTGAGCAACCATACACACACACACCATACCACCTACAACGCCAAAGCCAGCTCAAGAGAAATAGAGCAAGTTTGGGGTACCCATTGAGTCATTGGCAGCTCCAGGGCCTATTCCTGAGAGCATCAAGACTTAGGATCCCAAAAGGCTAAAGAATGTACACAGACTTTGAGCATGGACACATAGCTCAGGGGCAAGCACAGGCTCACACAGGTGCGCGTGAGCAAAGGCTATGAAACCCTGTGTGGGGAACCAGTGCAGACAGGTATACAACTGTGGAAACAGTGCCCTGAGACTTGTAAAGGAGCCTCCATCAGAGGATCAAGCAAAGGGGTCCACCAGGGGGCTTGACCTTGAGAAAAAGAAGACCTGAGTCAGCGTGAGGATAAACTCTGAGAACGGGCTGGGCTAACAATGGCAACCCAGAATCAGGAACGCCAAAAGAGAAAGATTAACAACAAGAAGAAGAAATCTTTAACACTCGACAACTTTTACACAGAGAAAATCCAGACAACCAAGCAAACAGAAGAGGAGAACAAACAAGCAATGGGACCCTCCCAAAATAATGAAAACTGGTCACAAGCTCTTGAAGAGTTCAAATATGAGATGACGAAAAAGTTGGAAAAGATTTGGCTAGAGAAAAAGGAAATAGCTCAAAAGGAAATCAGACAAGAAAATAACAGTTTAAAAGGCAGAATTTTGCAATTTGAAATTGAGGCTAAAAAATCAAATGAACTGATAAGCAAATTGAACATCAAAAATGACCAGATTGAAAAGGAAAACCAAAATATCATGTCCGAAAACCAAAAGATTATAGCCGAAAACCAGTCCATTAAGGCTAGAATTGAGCAATTAGAAGTTAATGATCTCTCAAGACAACAAGAACAAATAAAACAAAGTCAAATAGATAAAAAAGAAGGAAATATGAAATATCTCAATGAGAAAGTGACAGACCAAGAAAACCGGTCTAGAAGAGACAATTTGAGAATCATTGGTCTTCCAGAAAAACCCAAAATTAATAGAAACCTGGACTCCATACTAAAAGAAATTATTCAGCAAAATTGTCCTGAAGTTCTACAACAAGAGGGCAATATAGACATTGAAAGGATCCATAGATCACCCTCTACACTAGACCCAGAAAGGGCAAAGCCAAGGAATATAATAGCCAAATTCAAGAGCTTTCAAATAAAAGAAAAAAATCTTACAAGAAGCCAGAAAGAGACAATTCAAATATCAAGGAGCACCAATCAGGATCACACAGGATCTGGCAGACTCCACCCTAAAAGACCACAAGGCTAGGAATATGATATTCAGAAAGGCAAGAGAGGTGGGCCTACAGCCATGGATCAACTACTCATCAAAACTGACTATATACTTCCAGGGGAAAGTATGGGCATTCAACAAAATTGAAGATTTCCAAGTATTTGCACAGAAAAGACCAGGACTAAATGGAAAGTTTGATATCCAACTACAAAAATCAAGAGAAACATGAAAAGGTAACTAAGAATCAGAGGGGAAAGAAAGAAAACTCATACTTTTTAAATTTGCCTTTCTAAGGGCCTCAGTAAGATCTAATTATCTGTATTCCTATGTGGAGAAATGCTATGTATAATTCTCTGTAGTGAATTCTATTCACTACTATAGTATTCACTATTATAGTAATCAGAAGAATAATTCATGGGGAGAGGGTGGAATACTAAATGGTCTAAGATGATATAGGGGTTGGGAAAGAGGGGGTTGAATAGCAGGGAACACCAAGAGAAACTTGAGAGAATGAGAAAAATAGGATATTCTATTACACACAAAGAGGGCATGGGAAGGAGAGAGGACAAATACTATTATATGAAGGAGAGGAAGAGAGCATTAAGTGGTAATATTTAAACCTTACTCTCAGTGTAATCAACCTGGAGAGGAAAGAGTAGCTATATTATCCTTTGAGATATAAAACTCTATCTAACCCTACTGAGAAAGTCAGAAGGCATAAACCAAAGGGAGCAGGGGAGAGGGGAGGTCAAAAAAGGGAGGGGAGAAGAAGGGGGAGTGAATTTATTAGGCCTTGAAAAATAAAAAGAGGGGAATAATAAGGGAGGAGGTAGAAAGGGAAGTTAATCAAGGGAGGGGATAAGGGATAGCGGCTTAAAGCAAATCACTGGTTTAAAAGGAAATAGTGTAAGAAGAAGGGGTAGGAATAGGGGAGGATATGAAAATGTCAGTGAATGCACAACTTATAATTATAACTATGAATGTGAAGGGGATGAACTCACTCATAAAACAGAAGCAAATAGCAGAGTGGATTAGAAACCAAAACCCCACCATATGTTGTCTATAAGAAACACATCTGAGGCAGGTGGATGTACACAAGTTTAAGGTTAAAGGCTTGAGCAAAATCTTTTGGGCATCAAATGAGAAAAAGTAGGCAGAAGTGGCAATTATGATTTCTGAAAAAGCCAAAGTAAAAATAGATATGATTTAAAAAAGACAGGGAAGGTCATTACATCGTGATTAAAGGCAGTATAAACAATGAGGAAATAACACTGCTCAATATATATGCACCAAGTGATATAGCATCCAGATTCATAAAGGAGAAACTGGCAGAGCTCAAGAAGGAAATAGATAGTAAAACCATAATAATGGGAGATCTAAATATTCCTCTTTCAGATTTAGATAAATCAAACCAAAAATAAATAAGAAAGAGGTAAGAGAGGTGAATGAAGTCCTAGAAAAATTAGATTTAATTGATATGTGGAGAAAAATAAATAGGGGCAAAAAGGAGTACACCTTCTTTTTAGCTGCACATGGTACATTCACAAAGATTGACCATGTAATAGGGCATAGAAATATTGCAAACAAATGCAAAAGAGCAGAAATAATAAATGTAACCTTCCCAGATAATAATGCAATAAAAATAATAATTAGTAAGGGCACCTGGACAGGAAAATCAAAAACTAAGTGGAAATTAAATAATATGATTCTCCAAAACCAATTAGTCAAAGAAGAAATCATAGAAACAATCAACAATTTCATTGAAGAGAATGACAATGATGAGACATCCTACCAAACTCTGTGAGATGCAGCCAAGGCAGTACTCAGGGGGAAATTTATATCCTTGAGTGCATATATTAACAAATTAAGGAGGGCAGAGTTTAATGAATTGGGCATGCAACTCAAAAAATTAGAAAGTAAGCAAATTAAATCCCCAGATGAAAACTAAATTAGAAATACTAAAACTCAAGGGAGAAATTAATAAAATCGAAAGTAAAAGAACTATTGAATTAATAAATAAGACTAGAAGCTGGTATTTTGAAAAAAACAGATAAAATAGACAAAGAACTGGTCAATCTAATAAAAAAAGGAAAGAAAAAAACAAAATTGACAGTATCAAAATGAAAAGGGAGACCTCACCTCTAAAGAAGGGAAAATTAAGGTAATCATTAATAACTATTCTGCACAATTATATGGCAATAAATATAACAATTTAGAAGATATGGATGAATATTTACAAATATATAAATTGCCTAGATTAACAGCAGAAGAAATAGAATACCTAATAATCCCATATCAGAAAAAGAAATTGAACAAGCCATCAAAGAACTCCCTAAGAAAAAATTGCCAGGGCCTGATGGATTCATAAATGAATTCTTTCAGACATTCGAAGAGCAACTAATCCCAATACTATACAAATTATTTGATATGATAAGCAAAGAAGGAATCCTACCAAATTCCTTCTTTGACACAAATATGGTACTGATTCCAAAGCCAGGAAGATCAAAAACAGAAAGTAATCTACAGACCAATCTCCCTAATGAACATAGATGCAAAAATCATAAATAGAATATTAGCAAAGAGACTCCAGCAAGTAATTAAGAAGATCATCCACCATGATCAGGTGGGATTTATACCAGGAATGCAAGGATGGTTCAACATTAGGAAAACCATTCACATAAATGACCATATCAACACTCTAAACAACAAAAACCACATGATTATCTCAATAGATGCTGAAAAAGCCTTTGACAAAATACAGCATCCATTCCTATTGAAAACATTGAAAAGTACAGGAATAGAAGGACCTTTCCTAAAAATAATAAACAGTATATACCTAAAACCATCAACAAGCATTATATGCAATGGGGATAAATTAGAAGCCTTCCCAATAAGATCAGGAGTGAAACAAGGATGCCCATTATCACCTCTATTATTCAACATAGTACTAGAAACACTAGCAGTAGCAATTAGAGAAGTAAAAGAAATTGAATGTATCAAAATAGGCAATGAGGAGACTAAGCTATCACTCTTTGCAGATGATATGATGGTCTACTTAAAAAATCCTAGAGAATCAACTAAGAGGCTTGTAGAAATAACCAATAACTTTAGCAAAGTTGCAGGATACAAAATAAATGCACATGAATCATCAGCACTTCTATACATTTCCAACACATTAGAGCAGCAAGAGGTAGAAAGAGAAACACCATTTAAAATCACCCTAGACAATATAAAATACTTGAGAATCTATCTACCAAAACAAACACAGGAATTAAAAGAAAACAACTACAAAACACTTTCCAAACAAATAAAACTGAATCTAAACAATTGGAAAGCCATTGATTGCTCATGGGAAGGATGAGCTAACATAATAAAAATGACCATTCTACACAAATTAATTTACCTATTTAGCGTCAAACTACCAAAAAACTTCTTTACTGAATTAGAAAAAACTATATCAAATTTTATGTGGAATAACAAAAGATCAAGAATATCAAGGGAAATAATAAAAAAATGTGAAGGAAGGGGGCCTAGCAGTACCAGATATTAAAGTATAAAGCAGCAGTCATCAAAACAATATGGTACTGGCTAAGAGACAAAAGGGAGGATCAGTGGAATAGACTTGGGGCAAATGAAATCAGCAAGACAGTGTATGATAAACCCAAAGAGCCCAACTTTTGGGACATGAATCCACTATTTGACAAAAACTGCTGGGAAATTTGGGAAACAATATGGGAGAGATTAGGTTTAGATCAACATCTCACACCCTACACCAAGATAAATTCAGAATGGGTGAACGACTTGAATATAAAGAGGGAAACTATAAATAAGTTAGGTGAATACAGAATAGTATATTTGTCAGATCTCTGGGAAAGGAAAGATTTTAAAACCAAGCAAGAGTTAGAGAAAATTACAAAATGTAAATTAAATGGTTTTGATTATATTAAACTAAAAAGCTTTTGTACAAACAAAAACAATGTAGTAAAAATCAGAAGGGAAACAACAAATTGGGAAAAAGTCTTTATAACAAAAAACTCTGACAGGGGTCTAATTACTCAAATATACAAGGAGTTAAAGCAATTGTATAAAAAATCAAGCCATTCCCCAATTGATAAATGGGCAAGAGACATGAATAGGCAATTTTCAGGTAAAGAAATCAAAAGTATCAATAAGCACATGAGACCGTGTTCTAAATCTCTAATAATTAGAGAAATGCAAATCAAAACAACTCTGAGGTATCACCTCACACCTAGTAGATTGGCTAAAATGAAAGAAGGGGAGAGTAATGAATGCTGGAGGAGATGTGGCAAAATTGGGACATTAATGCATTGCTGGTGGAGTTGTGAACTGATCCAACCATTCTGGCTGGCAAATTGGAACTATGCTCAAAGGGCTATAAAAGAATGCCTGCCCTTTGATCCAGCCACACCACTGTTGGGTTTGTACCCCCAAAGAGATCATAAACAGTCTTGTATGAAAATATTTATAGCTGCGCTTTTTGTGGTGGCAAAAAACTGGAAAAGGAGGGTATGTCCTTCAACTGGGGAATGGCTGAACAAATTGTGGTATATGCTGGTGATGGAATACTATTTCACTCAAAGGAATAATAAACTGGAGGAGATCCAGATGAACTGGAAAGACCTCCAGGAACTGATGCAGAACGAAAGGAGCAGAGCCAGAAGAACATTGTACACAGAGACTGATATATTATGGTAAAATCGAAAGTAATGCACTTCTGTACCAGCAGCAATGCAATGTCACAGGACAGCTCTGAGGGATGTATGGAAAGGAACACTACCCACATTCAGAGGAAGGAACATATAAGAAAAACAACTGCTTGAACGCATGGGTTGGGGTGGACATGATTGGGGATGTAGACTGAAAACCACCCCAACAAGGCAACTAAGAACAATTTGGAAATAGGTTTTGATCAACAACACATGATAAAACCAGTGGAAATGTGGGTCGGCTATGAGGGGGGTTGAGGGGTGTGAAGGGGAAAGTAGGAGTATGAATCATGTAACCATGTTAAAAATGAATATTAATAAATGTTTAAAAAATAAAAAAGAGAAAAAGTAGAAAAAAATTGCTTGTCCTGTGTCATCCATCTAGGATCTCTGGGCTTTCCAAGATTCCACCCTGGCAAAACTTATAAGTAAATACTTGCTTTTGGGAGAATGATTAATCAATGGTCTCACTCTTCCCTGAGTTTTAAGTATTTTTGATTATTAAAAAGTAGTTTTACTGACAGGCTTTATATTACTTTCATTTCTGAACATATTTCTCCACTATCTCCTTCCCAATGAGCTATCACTTTTAAAAAGATATTTAAAAAATGAGGTAGGGAAGGACATTGTTTTAGTAAAGCCAACTAACAAGTCAACTGACTCAGTGTACAGCATATACTTTTAAAAGTGGCCTTCTAGAGATTGTCAACCATTTAGCAATCACTTATATAATGTCTATCTGTGTCAGAAAAGGTGCTAGGTTTTGCCTATTTCAACCTATTTTGATTAACCCCTTTACAAATGTAATGTTAAGAATTGTGGGCCAATTAAAGGAAAGAAACTATGGGTGGTATGTTTTCAGTCATATGTTATAGTCAACCATACACAGATTGAATCATTGTTATGTAGAGTCAGCCCTACCTAAAGAGAGTAAGAAAACTAAATTAAAACCCAGAAGTTCTAAACTTGACAAATTTCTTGAGACCAATTGATTTTGATGGGTGGGGGTGTGGAGCTTTATTTTCACCAACCTTGATTTCTTATTAAATGCTATGTGAATAATTTTATGCATTTATGAACATCATTCTGACAAGGGATCCATAAGCTTTAACAGACTTCCAAAGAGATCCATCACATACTTAACAATCAAAATGAAGAAAACACTGGTTAAACAACATTGTTTTAAACTCTGGTAGCATAAAAGCATGTCAATAGAATTGCCCTTAAGTATTCAGAATGATAAGGGGTTGAAAAGTCTGTGAATACTGGTTTGAGTACTTATCTTCCTGGAACCCTATCTGCCAGTCCACCCATTGGAAATGCAAAAGTTTCTCTACTCTACAAGTCTTCATAGACAACTTCACATACTTTCTTATCCAGATCCCTTCAACTCCCTACTACCACTTCCCAGGGAATAAAAGGTCTCCTTGGACTTGAATACAATCTATTTAAAGTACTTGTTTCTAACTTGATGACTCAAGAGGATCAAATCCTGGAGGACTTCTTGAGGATCTGGGTCTTATATAGAATAAAGACAAGCATGTAAGCCAATAAGAAAGAAAGGAAAACATTTGTTTTAAACAAAACTTTAGAAGGAAACCTGCATTCCCAAGAAGATGACTAAAAAGAATGACTATATAAGGAAAGACATTATCTTCCCCCTTTCTTTAAGACTATATATATACGTTATACATACATATATATATGTATATATATATA
>NC_058132.1:303761956-303811303 GCF_016433145.1 Gracilinanus agilis
TTGTGAGGAGTTTTCCTTATTTGGGGAGGGTCTGGATGGTTGTTTGTTCTCCTCCTCTGTTTGCTCGGTTGTCTGGATTTTCTCTGTGTAGAAGCTGTCGAGTGTTAAAGACTTCTTTTTTTTTTGTTATTATTCTTTCTCTTCTGAATTTCCTGTAACTGGTTAGCCATCATTAGCCCAGCAGCTTCTCAGGTTTATCCTCGCTCTCAGTGTCTGTCTGAGATCTATTGGCTCCTGAGGACTGAGTTCTAGTTTTTTCCAAGGTCAAGCCCCCTGGTGGATTCCCTTGCTTGAACCTCTGCAGGAGGTTTCTTTACAAGTCTCAGGGAGCTACTTCCACAGTCGTATACCCGTCTGCACTGGTTCCCCACTTAGGCTTTAGTTCCTGGTTGTGTTTGCCTCCACCCACACCTCTGCTCAGCTGGCACCCACGCCTCTGCTCCTAAGTCTTGCTGCTCTCAGGAACAGGTCCCGGAGCTGCTGATGACTCGATGGGTGCCCCAAACTTGCTCTATTTCTTTTTAGCTGGGTTCAGAGCTATAGGTGAGTGTGGAGGGGGTGGGGGTGGGGCGGTTGCTCAGCTCGCGCTTGAGTGAGAGCCCTTTTTAGCTTTGAAATGTCTCGATTCCACGTACCTTCCACGCTGTGCCCTGTTGTGGGGTTCCTCCGTTCGTCTGGACTTGTTTTTATGTCCCCTTGAGGAGTTTTGTGTGTTTCGGTCAGGAGAGGTTTAGAGCTGCTTCTTACTCTGCCGCCATCTTAACCCGGATAGAACCTGATCTATTCTTAATGAAGCCTTGCTGGCTTTTGGTGATTTAGTGGCTCCTTTAATAACAGTTTCTGGAATTTTCAGAGGAATCAAATCAAATATCCTTCTCTTTTGCTTATTTTACCCTTTTCATGATTTTGAAAATTGGGACTATATTTGCTTTTCTCTATTCTTGATTCATCTCTCTCATTTTATAAAATCTTTAAAAGATAAATAAAAGCATCTTCATCAAATTTATTTTGTTTTAAAAGTACATTGGGTTATAATTAGACCAGGCTTTTCTACTTGGCTAACAAAATGCATCTAGAAGTCATTTTATCCCTTATTTTAGCTTTTTGATCTTTCCTAACCATTTTGCGTTTATCGTTATTAGTTCAAAAACCATTTCCTTTTTCAGGTTCAGGTTACATTTTTTGTTTCCAAGAAAAATGTTATGAGTACCAAACACAGGAAACTGTTAAAGAATCATTTTGTCTCTCTAGTTCCATGTTTAGTAATCATGCCACATTTTGTTGTTTTTTGTGAATGAACTCAAACATTCAGCTGTGAATGGAACTGAGCTTTGGTGAAAAAGAGAATTTTGAAAGGTAGAGTTAAGGAGGCAGAGCACACAGGTTCAAGGTGGCACAATGGGTTCAACAGTGAGTGAAGTTTGAGTATAGAGGACCTTATATGGCAGGCTACAACGTTTCTCTTATATTCTGTAACGCCAAGGGTTACTCTTTGCAGTTGCTTAATTCTTTTTGGTTTGAGATTTGCTCCTACAATAGTACACATTTATCCATAGCATTTTTAAATAAAAAGGTAAAAATAAGGAGGTTTATTGTTATTATGCAAAGTTCCAACAATTTAGCTTGCAACAGAAAACACAAATAAATATACAGATAAAAAAAAGCAACCCACAAATAATAACAGGATAGAGATAGAAAAGAAAGATAACCATCACCAAATCAAGGAAACACCAGCATATAAATATTCCAGCTGGGAAGTCCCAGGGTACAACATTTCATGGTATCCCATTCATGAAAATGTCCAAGGTAAAGTGTCCTCTCCATGGGTGAGACTCAAAAATCCATATTTCAGAAGGAGATTCTTATTGACCTCAAAGAAAGAAAGCTTTTTGTTAACTGTAGTTTGCATAATTGCTTCCAGGGCCCCAGTGACCTCACAAAGGTCCTGAGTTCCAAGAAAGAGCTAGGTAAAATGTGTCTCAAAATTTAATCAAGAGTAATGAAAAAAACCTGTTTATCTACCAAACAATCACAGACCTTTGGAAACTGCTGAGAACTTTCAACTGAAGTCCAAAGCAATACAAGTTTCTGCTGGCAAATATGAGGCACCTGTGATTAAAAAATAAAACAAGATTGATTAATTAACATTTTATTTTAACCCTTCATCTAGAGCCAAAAAGATAGCTCTGGAAGTTTTCTGTTGGTTTTTGTTCTTGGAGGAAGAAGGTGACCTGGTTTGCCTGAACTCTGAATTTCTTCATTATTTCAAAGACCTGAAGCATCATTGCTTTACTGACACAGACTTCAACTCTTCAATAATTTAGTACATGTTCTTTGAGAACTTTTAAAACTCTAAAATTTACCATCTTATGATTTATCAGGTAATGGACTTCCCTTAACTTACTTTCTGCTGGTTATCCAACACTATACAAATCATTTTGGGTCTCATAATTGAAACATTTCCACCTTAATAGTGCCTTCCTGGAAAGCCTTCAAGAATAAATAATTAGTTCTAAATAATGCTGAGGACATTTATGGAAGGCCACTATATGAATGAGATTTTGGAAAGGAGAGACAGTGAAGTCAGGGTGAGAGATGATGGTCTTAAGTAGGGATTTAGAAGTTTGAGTAGAGAATCCAGAGCTGATCTAGTAAATGTTGTGGAAATACAAATTGACAGTGTATCATATGTAGAGGGGAGAGAGGGAGATAAGAATCAGATTACTATGAAATTTCAGCTTCAATGATTTAAGAATGATATTTTCACCAACAGAAATAATGACATTTGGTGGAGATAATTGGTTTAGTGGAAAAAGCAATTAATCTAGTTTTAGTGATATTGACTCATTTAGTAGGAGTCTAAGTTTTCTCACCTATTAAATGAAAATTTTATGCAACTTGATCTTCAGTCTGGCATTTGTCTCTAAAACCTGTGATGATTTTTAAATTAAACTTAAATGGGTAGTATTATTAATTTAAAATTTTCATCATCTGAGTTTTTCAGGCTTTTGTGACTTGCTCTTTTTGATGGAAGTGAATTGTCTGTCTGTGACTCTAGGCAAAACCTGTATCAAACAGCTGGCCATATTTAATTAAGACATTCGTAGTGAATTCCTTTGTTTTCTTCTCCATCTCTCACAGTTGATTTAATGTAACATTTATCTTTTCCAATTCTTCTGTTCCTCTAACAAAGAGCAGGAGAGTTTTGGGTAAAATAAAGTGAATAACAACAATCCTTGAGGACCAATTTGGATTGACAATGAAATGGTAGATTCCTCTTCAAAAATGACATTGATGGGATCACAGGGACAAAAATATGGAGTTTTTTGAGAGGCAATATAGGGAATGTTAAACCTTCATCTCATACTCTTCAGATATACAGTTTAGATCTTTCTAATTTTGTTTCTCTATAAACTAATAAGAGGTAGGAACTGAACCTGTCATTTTCTCAGCACAGAAATCTCCCATATGAGGAAATTCCCTTTACCACTGCTGATAAGCACATTTTTTGTACTTATAATTTTAGAGAATTTCCTAGAGCAGGGAAAGGTTAAGTAATTTTTATTTTTCTGAGTCACATAGCCAATATATATTGGAAGTAAGACTTGAATTCAATCCTTTTGACTTCTCAGGCCTATTCTCCATTCCAAAGGCTTCTCATAAAACCAATGTGTTTTGGAATTTGCAGCAGGTGGTTCCTCTTATTTCTAAAACAAATTTACCAAATTCTATTGCATCACATTTCATGCTTCTGCTTTATTGCCTAATCCTCTCTGTATTATCTGGATTTTTTGGTACACTGGCAAAATAGAATCTGAATAACTTTCCATTTGGCCCTTTGTAGAACATGTGCTTAATGATGATAAGAAGACATTATATGTATGTAGTGCTTTATAATTAATACACACTATATAGTTAATATTACTTATTCACTATGGCATTCCATACATCATATCATTTGGCTCTTACCTAGTCTGTGAAATAGCCGAGGGCAAGATGAATTATAGTTATTTAACAAATGAGAAAACTAAGTTTCAGGAATGCTTAAGTAAGTTGCTCAAATTTACACAGATAGGGATGGTACTTGAATTCCGTTTCAGTGTTCCAGTTGTCATTAATCAACACTACTTTTCTTCAAGTATTTTATAAACCTCAAAAAACTAAATACATATAAGCCATTATGATTATGCCACATTGTTTTCCTTGGAGAGGCAGCTAGATACACAATGAATATCCCACAGGGTCAGTATTCAGCAACATCTGTGTTCTAATTGGGACCAGACATTTACTAGCTGTGTGACCCTGGGGAAGTCACTTAAGATTTTTTTTTCCAAATTTTCTCAACTGTAAAATGGGGATAATAATAATATTTAACTTGGTGTTACTGAGGTGATATGTCTACAATGTTTATAATAGTGTCTGACAAATTATAAACCTTTAATAAATGCTTTCTTCCTTCCTTTTTTTCCTTCCTTCCTTCCTTCCCATGTGAATTAAAACCTTTTTTTCAGCAGAACCAGAGAAGACTGTGGCTTCTTCTTCCTTTAAATGGGATTACTTTACTTATGTGCTTACTCATCTGAGAAAAATTTCTGATCCTTTTAGTTAGCAATCTCTATCTCTTCAACAAATTACTATCAATTATCTCCCTCCACATAGATGCCATCACATAGCTATCTATCATCTATCAATTATCTATATTCATGTTATTACTTTTCACTTATTTCACTCATATGTGACTTATTTGAAGTTTTCTTGCCCTAATAGTAGAGTGGTTTACCATTTCCTTCTCCAGTTCATTTGACAGATGTGGAAACTGAGGCAAATATGTTGTCACTTGTCCGAGGTCACACAGCTAGTGTTGTCTAACTCATCTTGATATGTTCAAGTTGTTTTACCATGCAAATGATGAAGATATGTAAGACTAACTCTATTTTTCTGGGGACCCAGAGTAACTTGAAGAAAATGACTGTCTTTGGGATTCAGATTGACTTGGAGAAGCTGATAGCCCTTGAGAGAATGACCAAATAAACTAAATTGAAGTAACCATGGAAAACTGGGATAGAATACTTAAGCTAACTTTAGGTTTCACATTTTGCTGAGCAGATTGTGTTTCTCTACCTTGGGCCTTAATTGTGGAAGTGGTCCTAAGATTCAATGAGTCATTACATTGCTGCAACCTTGAGAGAGTTATTTCTTACTCTCAGTTTACTATTTTTTTGCCATTTGAATATACCAGAGTCTTTGTTCCACCTTGCACCTGGGAATCTGTCACCCATTCCTGGGAACTCTCCACCTAAATCATCTTAAATCCTTCCCTAGATAGGTGGGTCCCAGTCTCTTCTTCTGCCTCCCTTCTCAGCAAGTTAATTTAATTGACTCCTTGTTGTTTTAAATTGATTTCCTTTGGAAATAGGCTGATTATCTCAATATGGGTAGTTTTGGCCTTGCTGAATAAAGATTATCTTGATTTTAAAGGCACCAGGTCTCCGACTTATCTTCCTGTTCTGAGAAGATGGAACTGAGGATTTTAGGATTTTATGCACCTCAGAATGTTTATTCCTCCTTGGAGGAAAGAAAGACCCAAGTTTTGTTGAGGTCATGTCTCAGTTTACAGTGTCTAAAGCAGGATTTGAACTCAGGAATATGAGTCTTCATGACTTCAGATCTATTGCTCTTCCCATTGCACCATCTAGCTATCCATTTTCATACTTATATATTTAACAATTTGCAGACACTTCCAACTCTAACAACCTCCATTTAAAGTAATTTTATGAAAAGCAGATTTACCCTCAGCCTTGGGGAATGGACTGGGGAGACTCATATGGGTAGAGAGGGAGACAGAGAGACAGAGAGAGAGACAGATAGACAGACAGAGAGATAGAGAGAGACAGAGAGACAGAGAGACAGAGAGAGGGAGTGTCTTTATATGTTATATTACTTTCCAAAATTATAAATACTATAAGGGCAGTTACAATATTTTTGTTTTTCTTTAAAATACCAATAATTAGCATAGTGCATTGCTCATAATACACATTTAATGGGTTTTGGCACTAAAAATTAAACCTATTTTAAGCTTTATTTAACTTTTCTTATAAGAGTCCTGTGCTAGATAAAGTACTCCAAAATGCTTTTTCCATATTAGAGGTAAAGAAATAGGTTGGAGATGTTATCACTTTTACACAATTATAGAATTCATAACTATCAAAGGTGAGCTTTTCAAATCAGGCCTCTGGGTTACAAATAGGAATAAGCCTCTCTTCTGTACCAAAGCTGCTTCCTCACACATCCCTTACTTACCTTTCCTCCTTGCTTTCAGTAGTCCAAATTCTATAATACTTGTGTACCAATTGTAAAGCAGTTTTAGGTAGCACATGATTATTTCAGTAAGACAGAACAGGATTATTAGTACCTTTTTAAAAACAAATTTTGCAAAGTAATATGTCATACATTTTTCACAGTTCCATTTGAACTTGCATGTAATAAAATATGACAGATATACTTTAAAAATATTTTACTGTAATGAGCTGATTAGAGAAATTATGAGTTAGTCCCAAATGCTTTAAAATGAGTATGACCATATTTCAACTTTAAAAGAAGGTATATTAACAAAGCCTAAAACAAAAAGAGTGCTAATTAAAGCCTAATTTTTATGTTGGTTTTATTTTCTTATATTTCATGATTTTCCACTGTCCAAGTTTCTGATATTTATGCTGCCTCTTGTGGAAAATTATCAAACACAGGCAATAAATATACTCATCACAAAGTAATCCTTCTTTAGCTTCTACAAATCTACAAAGAAGTTTCCCATTTAATTTCTTTCAGGTATAAGTCCCACATTTAGACTAGAAATGCATACCTTTATGTTGGAAGGAAAGTGAGTCTCTGTTAGTCATTATTATCTCTTTGCCATACAATGAGATTAAAAAAAGACTTAAGATTACTGTTTTTTCTCATTGTCATTCAATTATTTCATTTAAAATAATGAATAAAGGAACAGCTGGGTGGCTCTGTGAATTGAGAGGCAGGCCTAGAGATGAGAGGTCCTGGATTCAAATTTGTCCTCAGACACTTCCCAGCTATGTGACCCTGGGGGCAAGTCACTTGACCCCCATTTCGTACCCTTAAAACTCTTCTGCCTTGGAACCAATACACAGTATTGATTGTAAGATGGAAGGTAAGAGTTTAAAAATTATAAAATAAAATAAAATAATGGATGAAAGGAGAGAGAAGACAGTGCCATTTAGGTTGAGTAGTAAAAGAGATGATCATTTTTTGTTCTTCTTTGTAGCTAATTAAGCTTATTCCTCAAAATTCTAGAGATAATATATATATATATATATATATGAAATAACAGCACTTGTTATTTAAAGTCATTTGAAATTGTATAAACTGTAAGTAAAATGAAAGAAAAAAGATACAAAGAAGAAAATATCCAATCCAGCCATACCTATCCCTACAAAAGACCCCAGACTTTCCTTGAGCCTATACCAAGTGCCAGATGAAGAAATATTGGCTTCACTTAATATTCTATTCTAAGTCAGTAGAGATTTAAATTTCCAGGTCATTTAAGTAATAGGTGTGGTCCAGAAAAAAAGTGTAATTTAATTTTCATGAATTAAAACTTATTTTAAATATGAGCACTTTATTATTTTTAAAAATACAATAAATTATTTTGGTAAAGAAAAGAACAGCCCCAGTATGCCTATTTTGTGTTTGTGTTTCTGTGCATATTGTATTTTTTCAAATGATATATATGTCAACCAAATATTTTTCTTTTTCTGAATTTAGAGTTTTTGCTTTTTGTCCTTCAAATAAATATAAGAATGAGAATATTGAATATTTCCTGGTATTATAATTGAGGAGCAAGTAGGTGGTACTGAAGTTATTGCCAGGCCAGTATTCAAGAATACCTGTGCTCAAATATGACCTCAGAAACTGACTAGCTGTGACCCTGGGCAAGCTACTTGCTCCTGTTTGCCTCAGTTTCCTCCTCTATAAAATGACCTAGAGAAGAAAATGGCAAACCATCCCAGTATCTTTACCAAGAAAACATTAAATGAGGTCACAGAGAGTTGGATATGGCTGAAATTATTGAACAATAACAACAAAATTCTAATTGAAAAAAAAATAATTTAAAATAAAGACATTTATTCAATTATCTTCTTCCTTGGTATACCAGGAACATATGAACAGCTCAATATCTTAATTATTTTGGGGGTAGATTGGGATGATTTAAATTAGTTAATTGTGGAAATACTTCACCAGTATTGCTAAACTTTAGCTTCTTGGACTGAGAGCATTTGCAAGAACACTACGAATAATGTGGATTACTTATGAAGACACAGCTATTATGTTTTAGATATAGAACTTGAACCCAAATATTCATTTTTCCAAAGCAAACTGTACCTTTCATCATCATTATCATTATACTTTTTCATTTCACAGAAGTTTAGAATATAGCATTTTACAAGTGGGCAAAAATGAAAAGTGGCCATAGAGAAAATATACTTAGATGTAGAAGTCACAGTTAGAGGTTGGCGAGGTTTCTTACTACTGTAAGCATAATAATCAGTCAGTATTCATTTGGCTTAAGAACAACAGAGTTCTGATACCTTCAATGATAGTTTCCATGTTCCCTGTTGCTTTTACCTAAGAATGAATAGTCAACATTTTCTATCAACATTTTAAAAGCAGGAATATTAAACAAATAGAAACAGATATATACAAAAGCATATTGACTTAGAAAACATAGCAAATTATTATAGTTGCATCAACCCAAGAATACTGCAAAGCCTTACAAAAGAGAATTGTTACTACTCAAAATAGTTGGCCTGGGTATGGCCTAACACCCATGAAAGTCCAAATGGATTAAAAAAAGAAAACCTTTCCCAGATATGAGAGAGTGTAGAGATAGAATATGTTTGGTAGCACAACAGGCTGCATCACTTAATGAAAAGATTCTTGAATGACTCCAAATTTCCCTGAAAACAATAAAAAATATCATCTTGATTTTGATATTAAATATATAGTTTTCTTACTTGTCATTAAATAATTAGAAATTTGACATCTGAGTAGTGTGCCTACCAGGATTTGAGCTCACATCCTGAGACTTCAAATTCACTATTCTTTCTTTTTTATCTATGATGCTGTGTTCTAAAATATAGTTGGGTGTAGATGATCTGCCAATATCTGTGATATTGAGCAAGTCCCTTTGGTAAAAAACCCTTGATTTTTTTAACTATAAAATTAAGGCACTGAATCAGATCATCTCCAAGGATCCTTCTTCCTTTAAAGTTTTAGGAATCTGTAGTCAATTACATCATTTTGATTGAGAGGCTACCCTCAGCACCAAAATAAAAGTTGAAAGTAAAGGAATGATTTGTGAGGAGCAAAAATCATCCCCAATCAGAAATCACCAAAGGATAAGAACTAATATAATGACACTTTAACAACATAGGAAATAAGGCATTTGCAAGTAATGGAATGATGTATTACACATTTAAATTCCACCATTTCTCTTGCACAATTTCTGGATGCTGAACATCCCTCTGGCATTTTGCTGCTGGCTTTGGCTGGATATTTTCTTGTGATGGCTAGGATGTTTATCCCAAGTTTAATTTTGTGTGGATAAGACCAAGAGCACATTATTGAGCTTTATAAATGGCTCATTAATAACAATTCTGCTCATTGTTTTCTGGCTTATGTCCTAATATGTTTTTATTTGTTAATTTATTTTTACAACTATATGAACAAATGAGAGGAAGTGTGGCAGAGTGGATAAAAAACTGGCTTTGAAGCCAAGAAGACCTTGACTCAAGTACTGTCTCTGACACGTAATTTTTGTCCTAGGCAAATTACTTGATCTCTGAGGTCTACAAAACACTTTAATTCTTCAGACAGTAGAGAAGGAATCAATCTGCATTGGAAGAAAGAGTTTCTTATACCAAAGAAATAAATATGGTCTCCATATTATGTGAAGCAAATGATCTAATGCAATAGACTAAGGAAATTTTTATTTTTTTGATTTCTATTGTTTCTTCAGTTTATTTCTTCAGTTATTACTGAAGCCTAACCTCAGAGTAAATTTTGGATCTTTGGAAGGTTGCCAAGGTCCCTATTCAAAGCAATTAACAATGCAGAGCAGGTCAGAGTTGAGTGCTTAGAGTCCCTAAGTCAAAATTCAAGAAATTGGCACACAAGCATGAAACACAAAATGAGGTTGACAATCTCCACATCTTCCTACCTCAACTCCAGCTAGTCAATAGATTTCAGTATAAAATCAAAACTGTAGCTGTCTGAGGTTTGGTAGAAGTGGCCATAGTAGAAAGCAGAGACAAGATTTAGAGCTATGGGCAGGGACTTCTTATTTAGATGGAAATTCAAATTCAAATTGTATTACCTATTATAAGTAAAATGGATAATTTGTAGAGGTAGAAATATGCCTTTGATTTTTTAAGTTTATATTCTTTGAGCAATTACCTTAATCTCCCTAAATCAGCCTCAACTTCTTCATTTGAAAAATGGGAATACTGATATTAAAATGGTGCTTCCACTATCTGCATCAAACTTTTTTTTGTTATTTTTATTAAGTGAGAAACTTATGTAAAATTAGATACTCTATATAAATTTTTAGCTATTTACCAACAACTAAATTTAAAGTTATTTATGTGGGCATTTATAAGTCTTTGAGAGTGAGGAGCAAAAAATGTTCATTTTAGAGTAAGGAGAAAATCCTACTTCTCTGACATTGGATTAGGTGTGTGATACTGGGAAAGTCACTCAGCACCTCTTCATTTATTTTTCCTTGCATCTCTAAAATAGTCATAATTAGCATACTGTTATTTCACAGGATTGTTTTGAGAAAAGTGTTTAATGAACTTTAATTTTATATAATCATAAATATAAATTCTGGTTGTTGTGTGATAGTAAATATGGTATTGGTGATACTGTTAGGTCCTAGGTCAAAGACATTTGTAATATATTTAGAAGGTATTAGATCTTTCTCCTATCTTTCCCATGCCAAAGAAATAATTTAATGTGGAAAAATGAAGAGACAATTGCTTTACCTTCATAATTAAAATGTACATATTATAAACTATATATAGGAATAAGTCATTTATATATTTCCCTGTCAAAATGGGAAAAAATAAAAAGAATGTGGAAAGAGTTCAGGTTTTAAATTAAACCAAAATGTCAACATGCTTTATAAGAATACTAGTAGATGTGAATGTGAAGATCTCTGCACTTGGGATCAGCTTGATAAAGGAACAATTGAAAGCCCATTAAAAAGATCCTTTTGGGACAGTCTGCCTTTGGGAACTTGGCATTGATGAGTTCAAAAGCCTGAGAAAGGTAGCATATCTAGGTCTCGCTTGGGCTGGTATTTGTTTATGCTGTTTATCTGAATTCATAGCTAGCAGTCCTAATGGATTTCCAAATTTACTGAATTCAGTCTCATAAGATAAGAAATGAAAACTGTAAAAAGTCAAAGAGTAGGTAGTATTGATTGAACACTTATATGTTGAATAGGTACTCATGGAATTGGAACATAGAAAAGAAAGGAAAGACCCAGGAAAGGCTCTGCCCTCAATAAGCTTTGGAGATGAGATGAACATGTGTGAAATAGGTAAAGTAATATTTAAAAAAAGATGTCCATTTGCAAATCAAGTTCCATAGAAAATGCTATATTAAAAATGAAAACTCTGGACTTGCTTTTGTGTCATAAGAGTTTAAAAATTATACCAAGTTAACATATTTCCTAGGACCATTCCTTTTTTCCTGAGAGATGTGCCACTGAAAATCATGAGGATTCTTGCTAGAGAGGAAAAACTAGAAGATAAATTTGGCACCGAAATGTCAAGAGTAGTACACAGAGTTAGAAGCATCAGGTACTAAAGGTCCAGGCAGGAAGGAAATTGAGGGAAATCAGTGAACAAGAGAGTCACTAACAAACAGGAGGTCCCAAAGATGATCTTTGATAAGAGGACAAAAGTGCTTTGCTTTCTCCCCTCATTTATACTCACTTCTGAATGTCTGTATTCAGAAAAGGTCCTGCACCCATCTTTATAGTCAGAGCAAAAACAGCCCTGTCATCATAGCTTACTTCTGAAAAGGGTATGAGCTGAAAGATAGGCTTTCTGAGAGTCTTATAATAATTACAAAATCATCCTGCCTTCTATTCTCTTTATATTCCCTCACATACTTCTAGATTCTATCCTAAGACATGGCCTCCCTTTGGAAGTTATGTGCTCAGGAAAGAAGAGTTTTAGTCCCAGGGAAAAAGGGGAGAATTATCTCCTTTCTCATCAGTAGTTGCTAGAGCTCCTGTACTATATATAATGGAAAGGCAGTTCATTTGCCTCTTTTGAAGCTTTTCATCCAGAGATAATGTGGTTGTAGATAGAAAGAAGAAGATAAAAATCCATCCTTGGAAATTTACTAACTGCATGAACCTTTGTAAGTTTTTCAGCTTTTCTCTTCCCTGTTTCTTTTTTTTTAATGAGAATAATAATAACACCCTCCACAAAGGATCACTGTAAGGTTTATATGTGTATGTATATAATAATACAGGGCAGCAAGGTAGTATATTGGATAGAGTGCAGAGCCTTGAAGCAGGAAGACTCATCTTTATGAGTTCAAACCTGGACTTAGACACTCAACTGGCCGTGTGACCCTGGACAAGTGACTTAATCCTTTATGCCTCAGGTCCTCATCTGTAATATAAGCTGTATCACTACAGACAAACCAAATACTATAAAATCTGAGTCAAGGAGCAAACCCTAAAATCAATAAAATGAGGTAAAAACACCAACATTTTTTTAACATTTATTAATATTTATTTTTTAGAAAAGTTAACATGGTTACATATTTAATGCTCTTACTTTCCCATTCACACCCCCAAATTCCCCCTCAGATCCCCCCATGGCTAATGCGTATTTCCACTGGTTTTAACGTGTGTCATTGATTAAGACCTATTTCCAAATTGTTGATAGTTGCATTGGTGTGGTAGTTTCAAGTCTACATCCCCAATCATGTCCGCCTCAACTCATGTGTTCAAGCAGTTGTTTCTTCTGATTCCCCTCCTGTAGTTCTTCCTCTAAATGTGGGTAGCTTTCTTTTCCATAAATCCCTCAGAATTGTTCTGGGTCATTGCATTGCTGCTAGTACAGAAGTTGATTACATTCTATTTTACCACAATGTATTGGTCTCTGAGTACAATGTTCTTCTGGCTCTGCTCCTTTCACTGTGCTTCAATTCCTGGAGGTCTTTGGAATTCCTCATGTTTATTATTCCCATGGAATTCCTCCAGTTTATTATTCATTTGAGCACAATAGTATTCCATCACCAGCATCTACCACAATTTGTTCAGCCATTCGCCAATTGAAGGCATACTCTCGTTTTCCAGTTTTTTGCAACCACAAAAAGTGCAGCTATAAATATTTTCGTACAAGTCTAGTTATGTATGATCTCTTTGGGGTACAAACCCAAAATGGTATGGCTGGATCAAAGGGCAGGCATTCTTTTATAGCCCTTTGAGCATAGTTCTAAATTGCCAGCCAGAATGGTTCAATCAGTTCACAACTCCACCAGCAATGCATTAATGTCCCAATTTTGCCACATCCCCTCCAGCATTCATTACTCTCCCCTTCGTTCATTTTAGCCAATCTCCTAGGCATGAGGTGATATCTCAGAGTTGTTTTGATTTGAATTTCTCTAATTATTAGAGATTTAGAACACTTTCTCATGTGCTTATTGATACTTTTGATTTCTTTATCATACACTATCTTGCTAATGTCACTTACCCCAAGTCTAATCCACTGATCCTCCCTTCTGACTCTTAGTCAGTACGATACTGTTTTGATGACCGCTGCTTTATAGTACAGTTTAATATCTGGTACTGCTAGGCCCCCTTCCTTCACATTTTTTTCATTATTTCCCTTGATATTCTTGATGTTGTTATTCCAGATGAACTTTGTTATAGTTTTTTGCAATTCAGTAAAAAAAGTTTTTTGGTAGTTTGATAGGTATGGTGCTAAATAGGTAAATTAATTTGGGTAGAATGGTCATTTTTATTATGTTAGCTCGTCCTACCCATGAGCAATCAATATTTTTCAAAAGGTTTAGATCTAGTTTTGTTTAGAAAGTGTTTTGTAGTTGTTTTCATATAATTCCTGTGTTTGTTTTGGTAGATAGATTCCTAAGTATTTTATATTATCTAAGGTGATTTTAAATAGTGTTTCTCTTTCTACTTCTTGCTGCTGTGAAGTGTTGGAAATACATAGAAATGCTGATGATTTATGTGTATTTATTTTGTATCCTGCAACTTTGCTAAAGTTGTTGATTATTTCTACAATCTTCTTAGTTGATTCTCTAGGATTTTTTAAGTGTACCATCATATAATCTGCAAAGAGTGATAGCTTAGTCTCCTCATTGCCTATTTTTATACCTTCAATTTCTTTTTCTTCTCTAATTGCTTCTGCTAGTGTTTCTAGTACAATGTTAAATAATAGAGGAGATAATGGGCATCCTTGTTTCACTCCTGATATTTGTGGAAAGGCTTCTAATTTATCCCCATTGCATATGATGCTTGTTGATAGTTTTAGATATATAATGTTTATTATTTTTAGGAAAGGTCCTTCTATTCCTATACTTTCCAGGGTTTTCAATAGGAATGGGTGCTGAATTTTGTCAAAGGTTTTTCAGCATCCATTGAGATAATCATGTGATTTTTATTTGTTAAATTGTTGATATGGTCAATTATGTGGATGGTTTTCCTAATGCTGAACCATCCCTGCATTCCTTGTATAAATCCCACCTCATCATGGAGGATGATCCAGCCTCTAGTCTTATTTATTAATTCAATAGTTCTTTTACTTTCAATTTTATTAATTTCTCCCATGATTTTTAGTATATCTCATTTAGATTTCATCTGGGGATTTTTAATTTGCTAGCTTTCTAATTTTTTAAGTTGCATGCCCAATTCATTAATCTCTGTCTGCCCTCCCTAATTTGTTAATATGTGCACTCAAGGATATAAATTTCCCCCTGAGTACTGCCTTGGCTGCATCCCAAAGAGTTTGGTAGGATGTCTCATTGTTGTCATTCTCATCAATGAAATTGTTGATTGTTTCTATGATTTTTTCTTTGACTAATTGGTTTTGGAGAATCATGTTATTTAATTTTCAATTAGTTTTTGATTTGCCTGTCCAGGTGCTCTTACTAATTATTATTTTTATTGCATTATGGGCTGAGAAGGTTACATTTATTATTTCTGCTCTTTTGCATTTGTTTGCAATGTTTCTATGCCCTATTACATGGTCAATCTTTGTGAATGTACCATTTGCAGCTGAAAAGGTGTATTCTTTTTTGTTCCTATTTATTTTTCTCCACATATTTTTTAATCTAATTTTTCTAGGACTTCATTTATCTCTCTTACCTCTTTCTTATTTATTTTTTGGTTTGATTTATCTAGATCTGAAAGAGGGATATTTAGATCTCCTACTAGTATGGCTTTATTATCTATTTCCTTTTTGAGCTCTGCCAGTTTCTCCTTTATGAATCTGGTTGCTATGCCATTTGGTTCATATATATTGAGCAATGTTATTTCCTCATTATCTATACTGACTTGATCAGGATGTAATGACCTTCCCTGTCTTTTTTAATCATATACATTTTTACTTTGGCTTTGTCAGAAATCATAATTGCCACTCCTGCCTTCTTTTTCTCATTTAAGGCCGAAAGGATTTTGCTCAAGCCCTTTACCTTAAAACATTGTATGTCCACTGGCCTCATATGTGTTTCTTGTAGACAACATATGGAAGGATTTTTGTTTCTGATCCACTCTGCTATTTGCTTCCTTTTTATGGGCGAGTTCATCCCATTCACATTCAGAGTTACAATTATCAGTTGTGTATTCCCCAACATTTTGGTATCCTCTCCTAGTTCTACCCCTTCTTCTTACACTATTTCCTTTTAAACCAGTGCTTTGTTTTAAACCAGTAACCCTTGTCCCCTCCCTTGATTTACTTCCCTTTCTACACCCTCCATTATTATTCCTCTCTTTTTATTTTCAAGGCCTAATGAATTCCCTTCCCCCTCTCCTTCCCTCCCTTTTTTGACCTCCTTACTCCCCTGCTCCCCTTGGTTTATCCCTTCTGACTTTCTCAGTAAGGTTAGATAGAGTTTTGTATCCCAATGGATAAAGCTACTCTTACCTCTCATGGTTAATTACACTGAGAGTAAGGTTTAAATATTACCTCTTAATGCTCTCTTCCTCTCCTTCTTATAATAGTTTTCATCCCTTCCCCTTCCCATGCCCTCTTTTTGTATAATAGAATATCCTATTTTTTTATTCATTCAAGTTTCTCTTGGTGTCCTCTAGTAGTCACCTCCCTCTTTCCCACCCCCATATCATCTTAGACCATTTAGTATTCCAACATCTCCCTATGAATAATTCTTCTAATTACTATAATAGTCAATACTATAATAGTGAATAGAGTTTCTTACAGAGTTATACATAACATTTCTCCAAATAGGTATGCAAATAATTAGATCATATTGAAGCCCTTAAAGAGGCAAATTTTAAAAATATGAGTTTTCTTTCTTTCCTCTCTGTTTCTTATTTACCTTTTCATGTTTCTCTTGATTTTTGTGGTTGGATATCAAACTTTCCATTTAGTCCTGGTCTTTTCTGGTCAAATATTTGGAAATCTTCTATCTTGTTGAATGCCCATACTTTCCCCTGGAAGTATATAGTTAGTTTTGATGGGTAGCTGATCCTTGGTTGTAGACCCAGTTCTAGTTCTCTTGCCTTTCTGAATATCATATTCCAAGCCTTGTGATCTTTTAGTGTGGAGGCTGCCAGATCCTGTGTGATTCTGATTGTTGCTCCTTGATATTTGAATTGTCTCTTTCTAGCTTCTTGTAAGATTTTTTCTTTTACTTGGAAGCTCTTGAATTTGGCTATCATATTCCTGGGGGTTGTCTTTTCTGGGTCTAGTGTAGAGGGTGATCTATGGATCCTTTCAATGTCTATATTTCCCTCTTGTTGTAGAACTTCAGGGCAATTTTGCTGAATAATTTCTTTTAGTATGGAGTCCAAATTTCTATTTCTGCTTTTTCATGAAGGACAATGATTCTCAGTTTGTCTCTTCTAGACCTGTTTTCTTGGTCTGTCACTTTCTCATTGAGATATTTCTTGTTTCCTTCTATTTTATCAGTCTTTTGACTTTGTTTTATTTGTTCTTGTTGTCTTGATAGATCATTAGCTTCGAATTGCTCAATTGTAGCCTTTAGGGACTGGTTTTCCTTTTCAATCTGGTTATTTCTGGTGTTCAATTTGCTTAACACTTCATTTGATTTCTGAGCCTCACTTTCAAATTGCAAAATTCTGCCTTTAAACAGTTATTTTCTTGCCAGATCTCTTCCATCTTTCTTATCATGTCAGATTTGAACTCTTCAATAGCTTGTGGCCAGTTTTCATTATTTTGGGAAAGTTTGGATATGATTACTTGTTTGTACTCCTCTGCTGTTTGCTTTGTTGTCTGGATTTTCTCTGTTTAAAAGTTGTTGAGTGTTACAGATTTCTTCTTGATTATCTTTCTCTTTTGGGGTTCTTGTCTCTGGCTTGCTATTGTTAGCCCTGAGCCTGATCAGGTTTATCCTCACACTCAGGGTCTGTCTGCACTCTTTAGGCTCCTGATGTTTCAGGTATAACTGTTCTCATGGTCAAGCCTCCTGGTGGTCCTCTTGCTTGTTCCTCTGCCTGAGGCTCCTTTAAAAGTCTCGGGGTGCTGCTTCCCCAATTGTGTACCCCTCTGCACTGGGTCCCTATTCAAGGTCCACTTCTTTGCTCAAAATCTGAGTCCTCACCTGAGTTCAAGATCTGTGTCTGAACTTGCGTCCACGCCCTCACTTGTGCCTGCACTGATGGTCTGTGTTCATAGTCTGTGTGTTCTTTAGCCTCTTGGTGTCTTAAGTCTTGCTGCTCTCAGGAGCAGGCCCTGGTGACTGCAGGTAGCTGCCAAGGACTTAATGCATGCCTCAAACTTGCTCTAACTCTTGTGTGATTAATTTGGCACTTTAGGTGGTATGGGGTGGGGGAGGGTTTTGCTCAGCTCTCATTTTAGTGAGAGCTGTTTCACCCCTTCATAGCATGGAAATGCCCCAATTCTATGTACCTCCAATGCTGCACCCTATTGTGGGGTCCATTTGCTCCTCTGGATTTGTTTTTATGTCTTCTTGAGGAGTCTTATATGTTTCGATTAGGAGAGTTTAAGCAGCTGCTTTTTACTCTGCCGCCATCTTAACCAGGAAGACCTAACATTTATTTTTGAATGAAGGTGGGAGTTGAGGTTTGATTGGATATATCCATTTTATCTAATAGAACTACCCATTGTATTAAATTGCTGAGATTGCAAAAATATAATTTTTAATAGTTGAAGAAGATTAGAAATCATTTTGAAGCTGAATTTGGGAAGATTCTAATGAGGAGCTACTCAAAATCAATTTTAGAATGGCAATATACAAAATATTTGCCCTAAATGGAAAAAAAAACACATTGGAATGGACTTCACATTGAGTGTATATGCATATGTTGTGAAACATAGAGATATTTAAGATGTTAAGACATTACAGTTTCTTAAGATAATCTTATTTACTTATTATTTTATAAATCAGGAAAACAAATCACAGTCAAGTCAAGTCAAATCTCACTAAGGGTCAAGCTTACATAGCTAATTTTTTCTAACTGTGGGATTAGAATTCAGGTTTCTTAATTTAGTGTTCATAGTACACCATTCCTCATGTTCTTTCAGTAATTAAAGGACATTGTCAAGTCATCATGTCAGCCATCAATAAAGCTTACACACATCCTTACAAATACACATACCCACAATCTAGATTTTTATCCTTTCTTAGTTTACCAAAGTCTTTCCAGTGCTGTAGGATCTCCCTAGCACTAGATAATGAAGGAAATGTTCCAATTTGAAATGGTATGTGGGGGTGTTAATTGATAGATTTCTCATGTAGGATTTTCTCATATCTGTGAGATGACAGGTACAATCCTTATACCTGCCCTTTTTTTAAAAAAAAAATTTTACATTATGGATAAATGTCCAATTTCTTATCCCCTCAAATTTGATACTTTCACAGATGTAAGTGAACTTCAAGGACCTTACCTTCTAATAGTGATTTAAAATCTGTAAGTGAGACATTTATTAACATTGCTATTTCATTTCTTTTACTCAAGAAAGAACTTAAAATTTGAGGTGAGAAGAGAAGAAAAGGGGAGGAAAATTTATTTTTCCCTTTCTTATATTAAATAGAAACTGAACATGGAATACTTCCAATCTTAGGGTAGGCCCCCTCTTACACTGAATATTCTAGATGTATGAAAGGAAAAAGAAAAAGCAAAAGGAAGATTTAAGTGAATGAAGGAGACATATAGAAAAAAGCCTGTGAGAGAAATGCAGATTTTTTTTAATTTACAAGGGAAAAATTAAAGGTGACCATTTGTCTCACGTTAGAATCTCTGATGATATGTAGGTCTATACAAAATAAATGCGAGATGATAATCAATAATGATAATAATAGCTTCATTTGTAGAATACTTTAAGGTTTGCAAACTAGGTTGTCAATATTTTATTTTATTTTATACCCACAACATCTCTGGTAGGTATCATTATTATCTCCATTTTAAAGTTGAGTAAAGAGAGAGAGACAAAAGTTAAGGGAATTATCCAAGGCTACACAACTAGTAAGTTTTGGAGACCAAATGAAACTCGTCTTCCTGACTACTAAATTTTAGCCATTGAACCATCTTTCTCTATCTCATAGAGTTATGGTGAGGAATATATCATATTAAACATGTAAAGTGCTTTTTTAACTTTGTTGACAACTTGTATGTATTTGGTTTTTTTCTCCCCCAATAGAATATGAGCTCCTCAAGGGTAGGTTTTATTTTTTTTACTTTCTTTATATCCCAGGACCTAGCACAATGCCTGTTTTATAGTAAGTGCTTAAATGCTTGTTGACTGAGCCATAAAGAATCATGTAAATTTCAGTTATTCTTTTCATCATTATTGGGAGACAAAACTGCCAAAATTAAAGATCATTAGATGTTGTGACATCTGTATGTTCATCTTTTTTTCCTTCTGAGATTCTATTCCCTTACTTATCCACTCATCCATAATCTGGTTCTCTTTGTGAAGACCAATCATGTTATATCTCATACTTATTTTAAAAGTTATTTTACCGACTATATGTAATTTGTTAGCTTCCTTTGAAAAGTTATTTTGTCTTTCTTGCTGTGCCTGTATGTGAACTCAGTAAAGTAACAGTAAAGTATATTTGTGGTTTAACAGGATATAGTCTTTCTTTAAAAAAAATCATTGACCTTTAAGAAATTATTACCTCCCAGGGACAGCTGGGTAGCTCAGTGGTTTGAGAGCCAAGCCTAGAGACAGGAGGCCCTAGGTTCCAATCTGGCCTTAGACACTTCCCAGCTGTGAACCTGGGAAAGTCACTTGACCTCCATTGCCTACCCTTACCATTTTTCTGCCTAGGAGCCCATATAGTACTGATTCCAAGATGGAAGGTAAGGCTTTAAAAAAAGAAGAAATTATTACCTTCCAAACAGCCACTCCAATGAAGTGTATTAAAAATAATGTATCACAAATAATTAGATAGCAAAAAGTACTTGGAATTAGTTGATAGACATGGGTTTGACCTCACTTTGAAGTCTAACATTAAAGACCTGGAGGTCTTTAGGGATTGGAGATGATAATTTTAAGCATTGGAGGTTTTTTTTTAATACAAAGGCACATTATTTTTCTCTTGCATGTTTCTGACATGGGGCAGGGTCTGAGATTCATTGGCTAGCAAACTGTACCATTATTTCCTAATCATAAGTCTGGAAAATGTACTTCATTTTGCATTTAATAAACTAATTTGTGTGCCTGACAGACACAAAGAAGAGTGTCTGTAACTTATTTACATTCCATCCAAAAATAACTTAGCTGTGAACTCCTGTAAGCACTGTGAGACATCTTAAACTTTCAGTGAGTCACATGTAAATTAGAAAATAATACCCTTAGAATTAATGAGGTATTTTGCAATATTATCAGGCAACTGATGCCAGTACTCAAAATGAGAGCAACCACTGTGGTTAGCCCCTTCAAGCCCAGATGGAAAGGAAAGGTTTCTATCTTTGCACACTACTCTTACACACTCACATTTATATATCTTCAAGTTGTTAAAGCCCTTAATTGAGCTAACAACTTGTATTATTTTTTTCTCATGCTTATGAGAGTATCTCTCTAAAAGTTATGAAGAGACCATTTTTACAGCCCCCTTAATTATTTTTTCTTTTCTACATTTATTGCACATGTTCTACAATGTAGATGACTCTTGATCATAAGCACAAATATAAAGCATATGGAAAATGCCCTAGTTTTCAAGTCAGTGATGCCCACCCTCATTTGATAATGCCTACTTACCCCATTAAGTTGTAAAGCCAAAACCTATCTTTCTCTACTATGCCCCAGAGCTATTATTTCCCCAAAGTATTATATACTTGGGAACTTTCACTCCCCACCCCGTATATGACATGAAAATGTTTGTGTCTTAGCCATCACCTCTAGGTAGATCCAATAAACCAATTTAACCTAAAGTCTTTAATGGAAAAAAGATCTTGGTGACTTAGGACTACTCATAGAAATGTGAATAATAATCATCATTGTAAGTTCTAGGGCTTTTAAAATAAGGATATAAATATGCATGTGTTACCTCTTATTTGAGGCTCTGAGAGTTTTAAGATTGATATTTGTTGAGGAGGGAAAATAGAATGAAAAAAAAATGAGGAAAGATTCTCACATCTCCCATAGTTGATTTTGGGTCTGAATTTTGACACCAAAGTTTCTAAGAAACTTTCCCCTGCCCAAGTGACAGTAAGCCCATACAGATAATGAAGGAGCTAACCTTTATTAATGGGCTGAATTTATCATTGAAATTTTAACTCTTTTCAACCATTCTTCAGATTCTTTTGGGTATTATAGTTACAGTGCTACAGGTTACCATTCATTCAGAACCTTTTTTTGTATTTATATTTTGCAATGTCTTTCATCTACCAGATGGCAAAATAGGCACTTTTCCTGCAATAAAAAAAAACCTTAGAATATTTAAATTTTATCTATTTTAGGGGTTCTTGATGTTTTTTGTGTCACTGACCCCTAGTGAATCCTATGGACCCCTTTTCAGATTAATTTTTTTGTTGTCTACATTCATAATTAGAAGAAATGATAAATTATAAATAGAAAATTCATGCAAGTTCAGAGATAACCAGAATTCTATTCACTGACTCCTTACTGCCCCATAGACTTCCCATTAAGTAAACTTGATCTAGTCTAATCCCCTTATTTTGCAGATTAGGAAATAGACACAAACAAGTAAAGTAATTCACCCTAGGTCATAGTGGCAGAAAATATCAAAGATAGATCTCAGTAATACATTGGCTCTTTAATATGTGCCTTTAATTCTTATCACTCCCCAATTAGTTAATTGAAAATCCATTATGGGAGTCAACAGAGAAAATGTTTTGAGATAATGTGATACTTAGACACTTTTACATAACAGTATTTCATATAACTCCATGACAATTTGTCTTCTAACCTCTGGACTATTCTGAGGTGGGAGGATGAATAGCAACTCATAAATTCCTTCATAAAACAATATTTTCAAATTGTATGTAATGTTTTGTCTACTTAGAAGGTTACTCATACTCTAGAATTTGATTTTTGTCTTTACCTTTTATTTTCCAAATATTTATCTAGGCCATTTAAATGATCATATGTACCAGCTTCCCTTTCCTGCAATTCACTTTGAAGATGAAAAAGAATGTTGCTCAATATTTGTTTAAAGTCTTCTTAATGTCCTTCTTCAACCAAAAACAATCCATGACATATTAATGCAGTAATTCTTTGTGAATGCAATGTTCTCTGGAGTTATGTATTCCCTGTTATGTTATTACAAATTTACTATATTACTTCTGTTCTCTAATATGACTTTTCTTCTTCTATATAAGATCTCAAGATATGTTTATGCCTTATTTCCCAGAAGAAATTCGATAAATTTAGATATATCTATCAAATTGACAATCAGGTTTAGTAAAAGCTATGAAAAACGATGTTGTTGTTGATTTTCCCTGCTGCCAAGATGAATTAAATTCAATTTGATGTCTAGTCTCCAAGAGTATTTGTTTTTTCTTCACATGATGAAATCCTGGAGTTTTCATTCTGAATTAAAAAATAAAATGGCTTCGGCTTCTGTGTGTTTCTTGCCCAGATTAAGAATCATTTAAATAGTTTGTATGTTTCTCTGCACCCTGACACTAATGCTAATGACTATCTTGTTGAACTGGAGTTTCCCTTCCTTTTTCGATAGTCCTTGTTTGTATGTGATGTTTTCGTCTTTGTAGTGATGAAGCACCAGGAAGTCAGTTGGTAACAGATAAGTTTCACATTGACTGGGATTCAGTACTTGTAGATTCGGACAATGTCATTGTGGCCCGATTTGATGGCAGAGGGAGTGGGTTTCAGGGGCTGAAGATTTTGCAAGAGGTTCACCGTAGCCTGGGCTCTGTAGAAGTAAAGGACCAAATAACAGCTGTGAAGTAAGTATCTGCTTATTCTCCTTCTGTTTCTCTATGATAACAGAATTAATATACATAGTACTAATGAACCCGTCCATTCTGCTGTCATGTTGTTCAAATGCTGAAAAATCTAATTTTTCTATGCTTACTTGGTGATTAGTTAAAAGTATCCTGGTGTAATTTTTAGCATTTTATGCAAATAATCCCACAAGCCTATAGGGGAGTGGAGAGAGTAGAATCTTATCTCACCACTTGAAATAGAATCTCTTTGTAAATATTAACATTGCCATAGGGATCTTATTATGTACAAAGCTCCATTTATGTTTTCAGTTCTGAATTATCCAGGGAAATTGTATACACATTTCAAATTCAATAGAGTCCCTGTCATTCCAATGTGCTATCCTGTGTTGTGTAAATGTGGCCTAATAAAACAGAGTAAAAGGGGAAAAAGTAACTAGTTCACTAGTCTGGTTGGAGTCAAGGATTTATGTAAGGAATCGTGAAAGCAAAAATTCCAAATTTAAGCTGGATCCAGGCTATGCAAAGCCATTAGAAGCCAATTATAATTCAGAATATTTTACTAAAACTGAGTCCCAATAATTAGCCCATTGAGAATTTTTATATAGAATTTCAGTGCTGAGTTATAGATGAGACTCTTCCACATTTGACTCATTAAGATGTATTTTTTTTCTTTTCCATTCTAGGTTTTTACTGAAGCAGCCATACATTGACTCCAAAAGACTAAGCATATATGGAAAGGTAAAGAGAAAAAATATTAAATTAATGAATTTATATATAAACATATATATCCATAAATATATAAAATATATACATATATATTCTATATCCTACGTTTTTGTAATTCTCAAATCATTAAACACTTAATGGCATGTGATATGTACTCTGTAGAGAAAAATTATCTACTAGAAAAAATATATAAAACTTTTAATATGCTCAAAAGTGTTTTGCATCTTCCCCTCTTCACTATAAAAACAATATATGTATGTGTGTGTGCACTTGTATATGTGTGCATATGTAATCCATAGTTCACTTATCTACTGCCATTTGTATACTGAAGGGAACAGAGATAAAAAGAAAAATAAGATTTACTCTATATCTTCAAATAAACTAAGATAAAAAAGTAACTTTCATTCTAAAGCATTATATAGTAAATAGCAAATGATTAGTATAGACTGAAAATTGTAAGAAGTCATTGAAAAAAATCAAGATCTTTGTACCAGAGAAGTTTACAAAGGTTCTAAGGAAAAAATAAGACTTGATGTAAGATGAGAAGTGTAAGTCATATGCAAAAGCACAGAGCTGGCATTGCTTCCGATGTATTTGGTAGTTAATGATTAGACAAATCTCAGTGGAGTAAAGTTTCTTTGGAAAAGAATAAAAGTGTGATAATATGATAAATGTACCATCATGCTAGATGATAAAAAAAACCTTTAATGAAATAATAAGTCAGGGTTTTTTCTCTAAAAATAAGCTATTAAATATATTTTAATAGAGAAATAATATGAACATCTTAAGATGATGACTCATAAAATAGAAAATTAACCATATCTGGAATAGAAAAGGAAATACATGTTTTATTTAGCATTTACTTAAGAAATAGCTATCTGTGTGCAGCAAGATCACTTCCTATAAAGCACAAAAGCCAAGAGAGGAATTATTAGTATACAGGAAAGAGTTCTCCCACTTACTTTACTATACAAGTTTGGGCAGATCACTTAACCTCTCTAGGCCTGTTTTTCAACTATATATTGAGAAATTTAGTGCTCTAAGTCCATGATTCTGTTTTTTACTAAGAACTGTCTTAGAATAAAGAATCAACATAAAAACATGGCGTCATTTGTAGTTTCAACAAACAGTTTAGATGGGATATCCACTCAAAAATAGAAAAGACAATTAAAATAAAAACTATGACTCCAAGTAGAGAAATGTAAATGATACAAGCCATTCAGCAAAAGAAAAAGGTCTAAAGATCTCAGAAATTATTTTAGACAACAAAATATTTTCTAGATAAGTTAGAGAAACAATCATGGCAACCAAAAGTTGTTACAATTTAAAAGTACAGATGCACTTCCAAAATATTGCAGAAATCTAAGTTTTAATTGTTGTCCAGTAGCTCAGTTGTGTCAACTCTTGGTGACCCAATGGACTATTGCAACCTGGGCACTTTTAATTTGAAGGGCCTATATTCCTGTGTCATGTCTTTTAGTATTTTAATAATGTCCCTGAGATTTTCTTTGCAAAGATTCTGGAGTGTTTTGTCAATTCCTTCTCCAGTAGATCAACTTTTGTTAAAATTCTGAACTTTGTCCTTTCTTTCCATCTTGAGTAATCATATTCTTCAGTGAAGTTGTGATCTCATTTAAGTGGATATTTCTTAAAAGAGTAGACTTTTTCATCTATCTACTCTTAACTTATAACTAATTCTTCGAGTGCAAAATCAATAGAAAATTAATCAGAAAATTAATTTGAAATGAGATCCAAATAATACTGAAACCACTTATAGATAGAATTGAAAAAAAAGAGATAATTTGATAATTATATAGTCACTTATTCTTATTGACAGTGATGATGAAACTACTATATTTTTAGTATATTTTTAGTACCCATTTCACTATGTAAGGAAGTATTAGTAGCCAAGTGACAACAAGAAAATGAAGCAGGAAAAAATGACTGGACATGATGAAAAGTAAATCTGTGTTAAAGGTCAAACATTTTAAAGGTAACTTATGATTGATTTTGAAAAAAAAATTGAGATATTAATAAAATAATAGAAAATATACAATTTGTACTTTACCAAAAAGGAAAAAAATGGAAAAGGAAAAGAAAATAATAGTGGTTGTTCACTGATTTACAGGATACAGTTTGACATGGTGACCTTCAAAAATTCAAGTGTGAATGATAAAGAGAACAATGATATTTTTAATTTTAAAAACTGGGAAGATAATGAAGGAACTAGGGTCTAAGGAGACAATTGTGTTTAGTTTTATCTATATTGATTTAGAAATGAGAATATGACCTATAAATGGAAATATACATCACCTAGTAATAAAGGTGGACATAGAATTTGGAGGAAAGCTAAGCAGTAGGCATTTAGAGTAGTAGTAGTAGAAGAATAGATGTCAATTAAATACCAGGAATACCATGAGATCATTGAGAAAGAGAAAATAGCCATCTACAGAGATATAAGAGCAAAAGATGACAAAGACATAAAATTTTGAAGACAGATGGTAGAATAATATATTTAGTAGATTAAAAGAAGAAAATGATTCAGAAAAAGAAGCAATTATAATATGTATGAAGAGAGGCATTAAAGTTTATAAAATACTTTAACAACTCTTTGAGTTGGGTAGGATGGCAAGTATTATTAATATCTTTTTAAATGAGGCAATAAAAGATCTTATAGGAAGTATTTTTGTTCTGAGAGATTAAGTATCTTTGGCTGAGTAGCTATTCAATTCTTCTAATCTAGGTCTCCTGACTCCAACATTATTTCTCCTACATCTATATTCTTTTAGAGAGAGGGGATGAATGAGGATAATAGAGTACCAGGAAAGTTAGTGGAGAGAATAATCAACAGAATAAAAAACTTTAAAATGGGCAAGAATACTGAAACTTCAAAAAGAAATCACTGATTCTTTTAAATAGGTATTTGGTATCTTTAAGAGGGCAAGAGAGAAAAGTAAAAGTTGTCATTTTGCTTATTCTTCTCGATTAGTTTTTCATGTAAAATCACAGAACAGTTAAGATATTTCTCTTTTAAATTGAAACTAATTGGAAAAGCAGGAGTAGAAATATTGTGATCCATTTGGTTATAAGTTTCTGAATAGTCCTTTGATCTGATCTGAAATGTCCTTTTAATATAATAAGTATTTTTAACCACCTCTTATGTACCCCTCAGTGTGTTACGTAGAGTATATAAAGATAAAAGTGAAACATTTCCAACCCTCAAAGAACTCACATTTTATTGGTAGAAAATATTATTTACATAAATGAATGTTAATTAAAGATAGAATAATTGGGGGAATGGCACTAATGCTGGGGGAATCAGGGAAAGCCTTTTATAGAAACAGGCCATCAAAGTAAGCTTCGAGGGTCTTTAGAATTGTGTGACCTTGGGCAAGTCACTTAACCCCCCATTACCTAGCCCCTACCACTCTTCTGCCTTGGAGCCAATACACAGTACTGACTCCAAGGTAAGGGTTAAAAAAAAAAACTGATGGTCGTTGTAGAACAGGAGGACAGTCCATAAAAGTCTTCATTTAGGAGAGGGTATCTCAGTTATAATTTGCTAGAAGCTAGTGATTTTTTGAGGTGGAGGAAAAGAGAATGTCTGAATTAATATACAAGGTATGAATATGCCTTTTATATGCCCAAATTTTATATTAAGCATATGCTTATTAATAATTCTGAAGTGTATATAAATGGTATAGTTTGTAAACATTTATTTCAAAGTATCACAGAAGGGTCAGCTAGGTAGTACAGTGGATGGAGTGCCATGTTTGGAGTGAAGAGGTCATGAGTTCAAATCTCGCCTCAGACACTTCCTAATTCTGTGATCCTGGGGGAATCTTTTAACTCCCAAAGCCTAGCCCTTATCACTCTTCTCTTTTAGAATTGATACTAAGAAAGAAAGTAAGGGTTTTAAAAAAAAGGGGTTGGGAGATACAGCTATATGGTTCATTAGATTAAGAGCCAGGCCTAGATACAGGAGGTCCTGAGTTCAAATATGATCTCAGACACTGCCTAGCTCTTTGACCCTGGGCAAGTCACTTAAACCCAACTGCTTAGTCCTTACCACTCTTCTGCCATGGAATCAATACACAGTATTGATTCTAAGATGGAAAGTGAGTGTTTTTTTTTAAACCCTTGTACTTCGGTGTATTGTCTCATAGGTGGAAGATTGGTAAGGGTGGGCAATGGGGGTCAACTGACTTGCCCAGGGTCACACAGCTGGGAAGTGGCTGAGGCCAGGTTTGAACCTAGGACCTCCTGTCTCTAGGCCTGATTCTCACTTCACTGAGCTACCCAGCTGCCCCCGAGTGTTTGTTTTTTTTTAAGTGACATAGAATTCATAGTAGCTTCTTATACTTTCCCTCCAAGTAGTAGTCCTCTAAAAGAACAAATACTCATATTGGAGAGGTCCATGATTTTTTTAAAGTTAAGAGATTCTTATTCTTTGACCTGCAGTAAAACTGCCAGTTCTTTGAGTATTTTCTTTTATGAAAGATTCATTGTGGGGAGAGAAGGGCATGGACAAGTGACACTCAGGATAATAGGTGTGGAGGGGTTGAGATATGCCTCACTGGAAAGAATGCTTTCACCATTGAAATCATAAGTCCATCAAAGTATTAAGAATAAAAGTAATCAAATCACCTGTGCATGCATACTTGACATTTGGGCAATTTTCCAAAAGTCCAGTACATCTGCATTACAACCAACAAACATAGGCTTTGCTGAATATTTAAATATGTATTTTGAAACCTGAGTTTGGCACCTAATTCTAGTCAATATACTAACCTTAATATGCAATACTTCTTTTTTTGTGGAGTCATACAGCTATATTGGTTGAGGAAACTAAAATGAACCACAGGAAAAACATACATTTTGGAGGGATTTTGTTTAAAATACTTTTGCTATTAACTTATTTTATAAAGGAATTCTTTTCCCAAGACAAAAGTAAATAAAAGCAGTATTTTACAGTCCAGACATCTGTGCTTATTTAATATAAGTTAGACACTATAGTGAAAATTCCAGTTTAGTAGCTTTATTATCTCTCTATGCTAAAATATTATATTCCACAAAATTATACATATATACATTTGAAAAATTCAAAAGTCAAATGTGAGATACAAAGCAATATGTATTTTTAAGACAAACTTGCACAAAATCATACATGCAAATAAAATCCACTTTTTCCTTCGAAACTATTACCTTATAAGACTATATAACTAGGCCTAGATTGTGGTGAATGATGAATTCTCTGAAGTTTTGCAGAAAGGCTGTATGCCACTGTTCAGAGTCGTGGCGAGTTCCTTGGGAATGACCTTCAGAGATAGTCTATATGCTAAATGAAGAAGGGAGCGTCATCATTTTATTTTCATCATTTCTTCTTTTTTATTCCAAATTGCCTTATCCAAATTTGTCAATCATCTTAGTCATCAAATGCATCTCTGAAAATCTTTTAGCTATTTCCTAAAATCAAATCCAGTCCTCAAGGCAGAAATTTAACATCACTACTGAATATATACACATAGAAATATATTCAAATAAAATAGACTAAATAGATTAATTACTAAAAGTCTACCAACACAGTGATAATTTAAAAACCATTAGAAAATATTTAAAGTATAACATAGCAATCTCAGAGAATCCTTTTAACATAATATAAATATTCTCTGTACAAACTGTTTTGCTTGGAAAGAGGGGGTACTAGGTACAGGACTGAATCTATGATTTCTTAATGTCATTTCCAGTTCTAAAATTCTCTGAATAATTTACTCAAAAATAATAAGTACAAATAAAACTTAAAATATTTTATTTTTTTCTAGGGTTATGGCGGATATATTGCATCAATGATCTTGAAATCTGATGAAAGAATTTTTAAATGTGGATCTGTTGTTGCCCCAATTACAGATATGAAATTATATGGTAAATATTTCCTATAGTATTATCTCATGAGAAATATTAAGTTTAATAAAATCTTCATGAAGTATAGCTCAACTGAGCTCCATGATTATGCATTATGAAACCTTGTTTTCAGCTGCTTACCATTTCTCTGATTTAACCAACTTCACCAGAGCATGAAAATGAAAAATAAACTCATAATTGAGGATTCCAAGATAAGAAAGATCCCAATTCATTCTCTCATTTTTGTCTCCCTTTACTGTAGCTTCAGCTTTTGCTGAAAGGTACCTGGGTTTGCCATCTAAGGATGAAAGTACTTACCAAGTAAGTTATTTGAAAACAGAAAACTATCTATTGAAAATTCAGTCATATTGCATATATATGTATATATAAATATATAAAATGTATCTATATGTATATATTTATTTTTTTCTTACAGGCATCCAGTGTGTTACATAATATTCACAGCTTAAAAGAGGAAAATTTATTAATAATTCATGGGACAGCTGATAGTAAGTATTGCATTGGCTAAAGTTCTTTTATGGTTACAAACTTTATACAAGCAGGTATGTTTGAGGGAATTATTGAAGCAGCCTTAGTAAGTATTCAGAAAGTGAGGTTTAGGGCTAAGGTAATGGTGGTAGAAAGAGTTGCTGGAGAAAAGAAAGAAGGAAAAGAAAAAGAAAAAAAGGTAGAGGAATAAAAAAGAGAGGCAGAGGGAAAGTTGGGGAAGCCGAACAAGAAAAACAGATAGTAAATACTGAATTGATTTAAAGTTATTTCATCATTTCAAAGCATTTCTCATCTAGTTCCTCAGCATGGAATAAATGAAAATGCAAAATAAATGTTAGAACTTGAAAAGACTTGCATCATGGTATTCAGAATTTAGAGTCAGAGGACATTGCTCCAGCCTAGGCTCTGCCACTTGCTACCTTTTATTCACTATTACACAGCCATTTAACCACTCTGGGCCTTATTAAGGTCATCTGCCCAGTAGCCTTCATGGTTCCCTCTAGCTGTGAATCTATGACCTTATGAGCTTAACCACCATATAACAGATGATGGAAATTAAATGCAAAGAAGTGCGAGATTACCCACTTAAGTATTATCAAGGATAAGATGACAATTCAGTCTTCCTGATTTTAAACCCAGTGCTCTTTATTTATTAATTCAAAATTAATTTGCCTATTCTCCACAAGAGGCAGTTATTACAGTGGGCATATTTGGTGACGAAGGACCCAGGATCAGATCCTAGTTCAGACACTTGATCTCAGACAATCACTTGACCTTTCTGGATCTGAGTTTCCCACAGTGGTAAAAATGAATATGGTAAACTAGATGACTTTGAAATTCCTTTCTAGTTTAAAAGTATTAATCAGGAGTTGTGAAAAAATATATATCCCTTGTATGAATATATCTGTATGTGAGAAAGAATCCATACTCACCTTGTGCTTCTGTGAGATTAACCACTTAATAGAATAATAAAGGTGTCAAGGAACTTAGGTATTATTATGGTTGCATTTCCTCCCCCTCCTCCAGAAGACTGTAAGTTAATTGAAGCCAAGGATGATTTTTTTAAAGTATCTAGCATATTACAGAATGCCTCACACATATTAGTCACTTAATATAAACTTACTAAATTGAACTATATATAGTATATTGAAAATGTTAAAAATGAAGATAATCCTTTTGGGATTAATGATGTTTTATATTTTTCAAAGCACATTCATCTTTAATGAATACTGGACCACTCCATGGGTTGATGGGGCAAGTTTATTAAAATCATTTTCCAGATGATACAAGTAGGGGCCCAAAGAAGTGAGATTACTTTCAGAGGGGGAGGACATTATTCAGTGAAAGACAAATGACTAAAACTAATGGCCCTGATTCCTACTCTAGGACTCTGTAGCACAATGTATTGGACCTGATTTTTTCATCCCCTAGGTTTAGAGGAAAAGAAGAACTGAAGACTGAGGGGGAAAATAGGAATAACCAGGATAATCCCCACTAAATATTTAGTCCCTGAATAATAGAAAGTTTGCTGTGTATTCACAACATGGGGGATTCTTTTTAATTTAAAATAATAATACAGGAGGCTATTATCTAAATGAGACTGAGCTCCAGTAATCCTATGTAAGTAATAGGAGACTGGATATGCTGTGTTAATACTGAGACAAACATTTGCTATGTTAAATATTTTAGTGTAGTTTTAAAATGTTGTGAATAATTGTAAATGATAAATGAAATGAAAAATCAAATGAGGTATGCAAGCACTGACTGCAAAGGCATTACTATAGCAGCTGTTTTCTTTATAAGTCACAGCTCAAAGATCCCTCCCCCAAATATCTCATGAAAATCCAAGTATCCAACATTTTAAATGTGGTAGGTATAGACATACAAAGGCCAAGTTTACAGAATAGAGGATCCCTAATGACATGGGCCCATACCCAGGAAGCCGCTGTCCTCAATCCATTTGCTTTTTTTTTTTCTTTTACAGCAAAAGTCCATTTCCAACATTCTGCAGAATTAATCAAGCATTTAATAAAAGCTGGTGTGAATTATACTATGCAGGTGAGATAAACCTACAGATAAATGCAATTTCCTAAAATAGATCTTATTGGATTGTTTCCCACTTATAATCTTTACCACTTTATGGATGTTCAGATATTTATTTGATCATTACTGGGCTTTTATGGTTTCTACTGGTTTGATAAGTTCTTTAATTGTATAAGGACTATTTAGATCCTCCAAATCCATTAAGATATCTAGTTATCACACTAAGCAGCAAAGATCTTTTTAGGCCTTTGTGCATATCCAGACTTGCATCCCAATGAATGGATTTCTTTTCTATAAAGTAATATTTTTCATGGAACATAACAATAAAATTCAGAGAACCATTAAGGGAAGATATATCGTGATTACTGTGAAGCAAGAATTGTTGTATTCTAATATTTGAAGTATTAGGGCTTTTTAAAGGGAGAGCACTCTCTCCTCTGATATAGATTGCAACTACGCTGATTTTGTTGAAGAACTATAAGTCTATTGTCAACTATTACTATGGTCAATATGTTCCCTATACCAAGGCTAATTTGGTAATTAGTTTTTCCAGCTGTAGCTAAGAAACTGCTTAGAAAATAAGAGTAATGTCAACAACTGAATTCCTACATGAATGTTTTCCAAGTTAATGTGACTTGCCAAAGCTTGTGATCTCCTGACCTAAGACTGAAGAACCTAGGATTATCTTCACTCCATAATGAAGAATCTGATTAGAACTTTAATGAATTCTGAATACTTCTATTTTGTCTTAATTGTTCTTGTCTGAAATTAACAATTATATTAAAATATATTTCACAGTAGATATCAAATTTTATTTTTATTGCTTCTATTTACTTTCCCTATGAACTCATACTCTTAAATATAAGTACTATTATATTCTCCTAAAGTCATTCTGGGTGCCAAAGAGTTAATGTTCTTTTGCTGTTATTGATTAGTTCTATGATGTGAGGTAACTTCTTTAGAAGTCATATTCTTTGTCTTTATGTAAGGATATTATAGGATAAACTCTAAGATCCTTTCCAATGTTAAATTTGTGGTCATATGGTCCTTCCAGCTTTGAATCAAAGATTCCATGAATCAAGTATATTTCTAGTATAAGGAAATCTCTTTAAAAATATCTGCTGTTTAATGTTGCTTATCTTTTTATTATTATGAATCCACCAAGATGATCCATTTAAGTTAGCACAACAAAAGAGGTCTGAGTCACAATTTTGGTCCTTTCACTATCCATGTTTCTATAGTACATATTTTTATAGCTTGTCAATAAATTCCTGTTTGGGAATAAGTGGCCTAACAACTTTTCAGAGAATACAACCCTATTGAATGTAGTAAAGGATTTATACATAGAAATTTCTTGCTCTGAATATATTGTTTTGATGATTAAATATTTTATTTCACCTAACAAATAGGCTACTTTTTTAAGATAAATGAATGCATTTCCAAAAATGACTATATATTAAGGGTTCTTAAATGGGTAGATTTCTGGTTGTTCATGAATTTGGATGGAAAAACTAGAACTTACTATTTTAAATTCTAACTGAAATTCAACATTTCATTCTATTAGAAATGTAGAAGACTTTACCAGATTTCCAAAGGGGTCCAGGGCACAAACAAGTTAAGAACTCTTCCTCTAGCACAGAAGAATCAACCTCAAAGAAGACTATTTTCTCTATCTTCAAAATCATAGGTTGAGAAATTCACAAATATTCTGTCCAGCAGGGCACAGAAAAGTGGGTCAAAGAGAATGTCTGATCATAGCTCCAAAAGAGGAATGCCTTTAAGGTCACTTCCACCTAAAAAATTCTAGCTTATGTCCTAATTCTGTGTTGAGACTATGGATGAATTTATATTGTGCCATTCACTTAGCATTCACTTTGGTCTTTCATCATATTATTTGCTCAGATTTTTATAAATATCATCAGTATTTTTTTCTTTTTTGCTTTCCTTTTTGTCTTCCTTTTTTCACAAGTCTAAAGCTGTAAATTTGGAGGTGAGAGGACAATGGCATTATATAGTTTAAGAAGCAGTGTCCTGGTACTTAAAAAAAAAAACACCTGACTTCAGAGTCATGGTTCTGGGTTTGAGTTCTGCCTGTGACATTTTCTATCTGTGTTGTCTTGGGAAACTCACTTCTGACTTGAACTTTGATTTCTACATTTCTAAAATGATTTGTAGAATTTGTTAAATGGACTAGGTGTTCTTTCAGGCTTGTTTTAGCTCTAAATTTATGAAAATATACTTTATTTTAATTATACTCCTCACTATTTTTCCTATACATAGAGTTCTAAATCAAATAAGCAAGACAAAGAAACAAACAAAATAATGGCTAGATCTTTTTGGTATTTCCAGTGTTGATGCAGCTTGGAGGTTCAGTCTAATGAAGCTTACTTTGAGGGAATTTCATTCTTTAAATAGATGCTCATATTTTTATAGGACATTAAAATTCACATTGTGCTTTTTCTCCAAGTAAACCTGTAAGATAAATAGAATTATGATTCCCATCTTACAGATGAAGAAATAAGTCCAAAATGGAAAATCATTTTCCCAATCTCATGGATCATAGTTGTCAAAGATGAAATTGAATCCAAATTTTCTGACTTAGAGTTCAGTATTTCTTTCACTGTGTCATGTTGACTCTCAATGGAACATACCTCTCCATGGCTACCATCCAATAGATCTATAAATATTTGTAAAGTAGAGGAAAAAGATAGAAACCTAGCTAATTTAACCAGTTCTTTTTTTCTTCTTTTCCCTTTTCTAGGTCTATCCAGATGAAGGCCATAATATTGCATCCGAAAAAAGCAAATATCACCTTTACAGCACAATTCTCAGATTCTTCAGTGATTGTTTAAAGGAAGAAGTGTCAGTGTTACCACAGGAACCTGAAGAAGATGAATAGAAGGAACCTTATTTATACAGAACTGAAGGAGCTTTTGAGGTTCAATGAAACTGAAACATGACTGTAATATTGCAGATTCTGCAGAGGTTCAAGGGCAGCTAAAGGAGAGGCCACTGGAACAGCACACTCAAGAGACAATGAGCTAATAAACTGGAATTTGAATACAAAAATCCAAACATACTGTGTTGTCAAGGGGATAAATTTTTTTCCCTTTGTGAAAGGTCAAGTGTGGGTTACTGTTTCCTGGAAGAAATTAGTTTTGCATAAAAGTAGGGGTAGTGCATGTTTTCTTCTGTTACCTCCCTATTTGTTCTGTAAGTAGGAACTCTCATTTTAATTTTGATAACCACTTTCATCTTTGCATCTAATGCACAACCTATCCTAAATATGACAGTCCTTGATCTCCCAAGGGTGAGCTGCAAGCTAACACTTTACTGTAATGTTACAATAAGTGCAATTCCTTTACTGTCTACTATTATGCATAAGAAAAAAAAATCAGTTAATAAAGGACACAGTATTTTACAGTTTCTGTTTAAAAGAAAGATATATTGGGTGGGCCAAATCATTTTAGACAGAACACACTCAATTTGAATATTTTCCAAATTTCAGTCATTTCCCAGCAGATGACATATCTCTACCCAATGCACAAACGTATGGATACATATGGATACACGTTTGTGCAAATAAAGAGCTACTCATTTTTCACTGTAAAATACCTAAAAAGATCAGCTTTTTATTGAACTACAACAGTAACTCTTTTACAAACTAGAATGGATGCGTTGCTTAACCGGCCAAATATGATAATATATGTATGCATATACATATCTATATTCCCCTAATTCAAATTCTATCTATTGTTTCCATACAGAATGTTTGAGTTGTGTTTGGTATTTGGTTTCAGTGGTTAATAGTTTTCTAGTTGTGCTTTAATTTTTGGATATACCTTGTCACATGTAAACTAGATACATAAATATTAAATTATAGTTTCAGATAAAGGAATTTTGTTAACAATGTCATGCTACTGAGTACTATTTTGCTATCCTAGACAATGAAGTTTTAAACATCTGGTTCTTAGACTCCATCATATCACTATAGAATCAATTGATTTTCATTGTGGAAAACACATAGCTTGAACAAATCTATTTGCCAGTTCTTATTTAGTATTCCATGCCTTCACATTAAGCTGGTTACTGTTTAATTTAATCTTCCTGGTAAGACTGAGACATGAGATATTTTTCATTCAGAGATCAAACAGTCCATAATAGGTGATATTGCTATTTAATTTGAGTTGAAGGCACAAAATGGCATCAATTCATTTGCCTATGATGCCTTATGATAGAAAATAATTGACCGTACAAAATAAACATGACTGTATGAAGTCAATTTTAAGTCCTGGAGTTATTCATTCTGGTGACTTATATATATATATATATATATATGTTCCACTCAAATTTCTGTAACTTCCAGATGATGAGAGTATTGAAACTGCTTGAAGAGTTCAGACACTAGAAGACAGTACAATGTGTTTCTTAGTAAAGTTAGTAAAGACTGGATCTGAGTGAATTACATCTAGAGAGGAAAGTGAAAAGCCCAATCAATTGCCTATAGGTTATTTTTTCCAATATGATATTGAGTATTTGGAAATATCTAGTTTGTGGAGAAAACTATGTTGATAATCAGTTGAATTTTTCACTTTTCATCTGAATACTTTACTATTGTAGATACTGCCCCTGTGCATTCACTTCTGCATTACAGAGTTATATGAAACCTCTGTCTCCAAATGCCCATTTCAAGTTTCCTTCAAGAAACTAAAGAAATGGGTGATTTTTTTTACAAAGTAAGTTGTACTGTTTAAAGAAGAAAGTTTTGCATATTTTATTAAGATGGACAGTTCTTTTTAGGCTGAACTGAGATTCACCTGAAGCTTTTTAATCAATATTTTAATCCTCGACCACCAGTTTTTTATGATGAAAATAATTAAGCTGTCTGAAAGATGTCATTTTATTGGAAGTCTATTTGAGTAACATTTAAAAGTATTTACCTTTTACTGTTTAGCATTTCTCTTGTTTTATTATTATCAATGTTTATCTATTTTCAATTAATTTAATACAGTTTCTAATGTGCAATGACATCTTGTCTGGAAGCCACTTTGACCTCAAACATTCAATACACCTGAAAGAATGACAACCAAGAAATAATAAGATGCCATTCATATGATTCTTCTTGGCTGCTGTTGAGCAGGACATTACAGACATAGACAAAACTCACCAACACATAGTCATCAATTACTAAATTAAATTTTATATTTGGATTTTTCCTTTTATTCAATATGCTATCACATCATCTGCCTTGCTATATTTATTGATGAATTTTGGCAGTAAGTTGGCCTGGCATTTTTTAAATAGTAGAATATTAATTAATCCTGACTATAAAATAACATTTTCCCCTTAAGGAAAAAAAGAAAACAATAGTTTCAGGAGGAAAAAAGAATTATTTATGATCTTATTCAAAGTATGAGTATTTGACGTTTTGTAGTAGAAAGAAAAATAGTTAATTAGGAGATTGTTCTGGAAAGAGGATCTCTGCACATGAATTATCCCCCTCAGCTGATAATATCTATTCTTCAATATAGAAAAAAGTGGGAAAAGTTGTGTAGTCAACATAGAAAATCTAATTCAAATTATTAAAATAAAAAAGAAGGCAATCTTCTTGCAAAATCATGTGGCCAGGCCAATGTTTATATCTACCTCTGATACTTAGTTCTAGAGTTAATTACATAGAAATATTTCTGTAGAACTCTGGGAGGTCTGGGTACAAAAATGCAATTTGTCCAAAGCCATTCAAAGATTCAATTTTGAATGAAACTTTACACATGACTTAAATTCTCACATGAAAAAAGCCCAGATTCATTTTTGAGTTCTGATGCGTGTAAAGATTCTTTTGTTCTCATGAAATTTTCTAGGCATTGACATCTCATGCATGTTAAAAAGAAAAGCACTAAGAGCTTTGTGGTTTCAACTGTAATTTTGTCAACACAATTTTTCCAGTTGCTAAGTAAGGTTTTGGTAAGGGCAGAATTAAATTAAACTCACCCTGTCTGAAAAGTGGTTCTGAAAACTCGTCTATCATATTCCAGATTCTTTAAGAGAAATATTGACAATAAATCCCATAAACAACAACAACAACAAAAATAGCAACTTTGGATCAACCCCAAACTATATTCCACAGATTTAACCAAAATCTTACTTATTTACTAATTCCCCTGAAGAGCAGGACCAGAAAAATATCTTCTTTTAACACCAGGGAGAGATAAGGGTTGATGCTGACTCTAGAAGTCTGAAATCAGTTTCCTTTAGGTCTGTATATATGACAGGTTCTTCTATATAATCTTCTATGGTCAAATTTTAAAAGCTATTTTTTCAAAATGATCATGAGACAAGAAACTCTAATGGTAAAGTCCCAATGTCTTAGAGCTGAGCAATTGTGAACTACTGATTGTAAATTTCATATAAGTGAAGAAAATCTCCGAAGTTAATCCAGATACAGCATTGCCTCCTGCCTCCACTGAAAGGCTGGAAATAAAGGTAGGGGTAAAGGAAGTGGCTCTCTTCTAAACAAGAAAGGGCTAGATCTTGCTTTGTAAATAACAATATATCCTAGTGAGATGCTGGAGGCATAGGCAATTTAAATGCCTTATCTAAGATCAAAGAATTAATCATTTTAGAGGTAAGATATGAACCTGTGTCTTTCTTACTCCAGATTGAGTACTCTGTCCATTCTACCACTCAGCAATATAATTATAATAACTGACATTTATATAGTAAGACCTCACAGCAACCCTGTGATAAACATGGGTATTACTTTGGCCAGTATTACAGTGGGGACACTGCAGTTCAGAGAGGGAAGGAAACGATCAAGGAAACACAGTTATATCCTCATTAGTACAAATGATAAGTCTCAGGAAGTTATCGTATTATTTAAATTCCCACTGAATAATTCTCTTGGGCTGGAACCAATTAGCATATTTTATATAATTATATTAGTACAAATTTGAATACATGTAATACCACTTCATGAGATTCCTTATTCACACTAAATGCAAGTGACAAAAGTCAGTGGTAGAGGGCAAATATTCTAACTCTAAGTCCAAAACACTTTGTTAAATGAAACTTGCCTTAATCATCAAAAGATTTCAGACATGGAAAGAAGTATGCCTGAAAGTATGGATGGAGAAAAAGGAGTAAGAGTTCTAATATCCAGTGTGAGAAACTCCATTCAATAACTAATCATACATTAAAAAACCTGCAGAGAAAAGCACATGACTCTTGTGTTTGTCATTAAATCAACAAATGTTATCCACACACACACACACACACACACACACACACACACACACACACATATAATTATGTTCAAAGAACTATAAATACAATCAGGTATGAGATGTAATTGCTACTCAGATAGATATGAACACATGTTGTGTCCAAAAGGAACAAGTACAAAGCAATGCCAGATGAACAATTTGTCAATCAGTCACAAACATTTATTAACTGCAAACTATAAAAGAATAAAAAAATTACATTTAAAATTAGTTTCTGCTCTCAAGAAGCAGATATTATAAAAGCAGAGAAAATAATGTACATATATAAGTGTATAAATGGGCAGCTAGATAGCACAGTGGATAGAGTTCTGGGTCTGGAATCAGGAATTTTTGAATTCATATCTGGGTTCAGATATTTTTTAGCTATATGACTCTAGATAAGTGATTTAACACTGTTTACCTCAGTTTCTCATCTTAAAATATGAGCTGGAAAAGGAAATGCCGAATGACTCCAGTATTTTTGCCAAGAAAACAGCAAATGTGGTCATAAAGAGATGGACATGTTTGAATGACAACAAAAATAGGTGTATATATGAAGTATTTGGAAAAATTACAAGGTAACCTCAAAGGAGTAGTTAACTCACAGTCATTTAAAACTAGGAAATCTTCTGTAGTATGGGTTGGGTGAACTAAATCTTGAAGGAGAAGAAAGATTCTAAGAGTTAAAGGTGAAGAGGGAGAGCATCCAGGCAAGGAACACTGTCACTGAGGAGATACAAACAATGGGGCTTTGTTTATGAAGACCATTTAGGATATTGTAATGATCTAGAAGAAAAGATGATGAATGTCTGAATTATGATTGTGTCTGTGCAAGTGAAGAGGAAAGTCACATATAACAAGATGATGTAGATATAAAAATAAAAAAAATTTAGCTCCTGACTGAATGTGGAGGGCAAGTGAAGCTAAGTGTTTGAAGATGACCTTTATGACTGAAATTCTTGAGAAGCAATATTTCTCAATTTTAAGGTAATTTATTAATCAATCCCTCAAGCAACTCTAACATGCTCAGTATCCTCCCTCCACAATCCAAAGAGATTGAGAGCGAGTTGGGCAAAAGAGACAATTCCTCTGCCGTATGCCTTATGATCTCATCACTTAGTTCCTCTCCTGGACATCCTATGACATTTTTGATTGGTGAATAACCACTGAGGAGATGGACAATTCCCCCCTCACTTGTTCATCACAATCAAAGAGGAGTCTTAAGTATACCAATACACATCCTTTCCTCCTTTTAAAGTGACTTTTTTTACCATAATTTTGAACATTTCGAAGATAGAGCTTGCGAAATTGATCTAATTTTTGAGGGGGTCAATTAGCTGTTGGGTCCTGTCCTTAAACTTAACAAAGTTTTTAATAAAAGAAGAGAGGATTCAACCCAGTTTCGTAGCCTAGAGGAAAAAAATTGTTTCAGCCTGACCCTAAAATCGACTCAAGTTGGGGAAGCTTAAGGGAAAATTATTTGACGATTAAATATAAATTTTTTACATTTTTTTTACATTTTTTGGCATAGTTCAGAAGATAGGACAATTTTGAGAGAAGACATAATTAGTTCTATTTCAGATATGTTAAGTTTGTGATGCCTACATGATACCCATTTCCAATATCTAAATAGGCAGTGGATGAACAAACAAAATTAAAAAAAAAAAAAAACAACTATAGAATTCCTGAGGATATAGACCTCACTATCCAAGTAGAAGGGTAAGAAGACTTTCATGATTAAGATTAAAGTAGTGATGTGGCAGACAGGGATGAGACTCTCAGTCTTAGGATAATGTCATGATAAAGATTTTGAGGTAGCACAGTCTTTAGTAAATAAGTATAGATGTTTTAAAAGTTTTGTTTTGTTTTGTTTTTTCCAGTGGGAAATGGGAAGAAAAGAAGGTAGTTTTCCATTTTTTAATTTAAAAAGAAAATTAGTAGGAAAAATTTAAAAAGGCAGAACATTCATGAAAAGAAATAGCAGACAATTCTACAAAGTTACATAGGTAGATTCTGTAGGGCATCATGTACAATACCAGAAGGCATGCCTTTGTCTATCAGTCAATGAGAAGCTTTGAGTAGAATATTTACATGGTCTAAGTTTATCTATTGATGGTATGCATGATAATTTGGACTAGGGAGTCAGAGAAGCAATTTAGAAGAATAGTACTAAAGTCCAGACATGAGACTTCCTGGTTAAGATGGCAGCAGAGTAAAAGGAAGCTGCTTAACCTCTCCTAACCAAAACATATAGGACTCCTCAATGGACATAAAAACAAATCCAGATGAAAGAAGGGACCCCACAACAGGGCTCAGCTTTGAAGGTACGTGGGTTTGTGGCATTTCCATGATATAAAGGGGTGAAACAGCTCTCACTAACTCGTGAGCTGAGCAACTCCCTCCACCCACACCACCTACAGTGCCAAAGCCAGCGCAAAAGAGTTAGAGCAAGTTTGGGGCACCCATAAAATCATTGGCAGCTCCAGGGCCTACTTCTGAGAGCAGCAAGACTTGAGACCCCAAGAGGCTAAAAAACGTGTGGACTTTGTACATAGACCTTGACCTCAGGAGCTCGTGAAGGCACGGAATCAGGCTCGGGCAAAGGCTCAGAAAGCTTGAGTGGGGAACCAGTACAGATGGGTGCATGACTGTGGAAGCAGCACCCTGAGACCATTAAAGGAGCTTTCAGCAGAGGATCAAGCAAGGGGGACCACCAGGAGGCTTGACCCTGAGAACAATGAGAACTGACATCTCAGGAGCCTAAAGAGAGCAGACAGACCCTGAGTGTGAGGATAAAGCTGAGAAGGCGCAGGGCTAAAAATGGCAAGCCCAAATCAGAACCCCAGAAGAGAAAGATAAACAAAAAGAAATCTTTAACACTCAACAACTTTTACACAGAGAAAATCCAGACAACAGAGCAAACAGAAGAGAAGAACAAACAAGGAATCACATCCAAACCTTCCCAAAATAATGAAAAATGGTCACAAGCTCTTGAAGAGTTTGAATCTGAGATGACGAGAAAGATGAAAAAGATTTGGCTAGAGATATGGAAAATAGCTCAAAAGGAAATCAGGGAAGAAAATAACAGTTTAAAAAGCAGAATTTCACAATTGGAAAGTGAGGGAAGTAAATTGAAGACCAGAAACAACCATATAAAGAAGGAAAACCAAAAGATTATAGCCGAAAACCAAAAGATAATAGCTGAAGACCATACTCTAAAAGCTAGAATTGAGCATGTAGAAGCTATTGATCTCTCAAGACAGCAAGAACAAATAAAACAAAGTCAAAAGACTGATAAAATAGAAGGAAACATGAAATATCTCAATGAAAAAGTGACAGACCAAGAAAAATAGGTCTAAAAGAGACAATCTGAGAATCATTGGTATTCCTGAAAAAGCAGAAATTAATAGAAATTTGGATTCCATACTAAAAGAAATTATTCAGCAAAATTGTCCTGAAGTTCTACAAAAAGAAGGCAATATAGACATTGAAAGGATGCATAGATCACCCTCTACACTAGACCCAGAAAAGACAACACCCAGGAATATAATAGCCAAATACAAGAGCTTCCAAGTAAAAGAAAAATATTTACAAGAAGCCAGAAAGAGACAATTCAGATATCAAGGAGAACCAATCAGGATGGCACAGGATCTGGCAGCCGCCACGCTAAAAGATCACAGGGCTTGGAATATGACATTCAGAAAGGCAAGAGAACTGGGTCTACAACCAAGGATCAACTACCCATCAAAACTGACTATATACTTCCAGGGGAAAGTATGGGCATTCAATAAGATAGAAGATTTCCAAGAATTTGAACAGAAAAGACCAGAACAAAATGGAAAGTTTGATATCCAACCACAATAATCAAGAGAAATATGAAAAGGTAAATAAGAAACAGATGGGAAAGAAAGAAAAATCTTTTTTTTTAAATTTGCCTCTTTAAGGGCTTCAATAAGATCTAATTATTTGTATTCCTATGTGGAGAAATGTTATGTGTAATTCTCTGTAGTGAACTCTAATCACTATTATAATTTTCACTATTATAGTAAATTAGAAGAATTATTCATAGGGAGAGGTAGGAGTACTATATGGTCTAAGATGATATGGGGGTGGGAAAGAGGGGGGCAAATAGTATAGGACAGCAAGAGAAACTTGAATGATTAAGAAAAATAGGATATTCTATTACATACAGAGGGCATGGGAAGGAGAGGGGATGCATAATATTAGAAGGAGAGAAAGAGAGCATTAAGAGGTAATATTTAAATCTAACCCTCAGTGGAATTAACCCTGAGAGGGAAGAGTAACTATATCCATTGGGATATAGAACTCTATCTAACCCTACTGAGAAAGTCAGAAGGGATTAACCAAGGGGAGCAGGGGAGTGGGGAGGTCGAAAAAGAGAGGGGAGGAGGGGGAGGGAATTCATTAGACCTTAAAAATAAAAAAGAAGGGAACAACAAGGGAGGTGGAAGAAAGGGAAGTAAATCAAGGGAGGGGACAAGTGGGACTGCTGTAAACAAACCACTGGTTTAAAAGGAAATAGCATAAGACGAAGGGGTAGAACTAAAAAAGGATACCAAAATTTTGGGGAATACACAACAGAAAATTATATCTCTGAATGTGAATGTGATGAACTCGCCCATAAAATAGAAGCAAATAGCAGAGTGCATTAGAAACCAGAATCCTACCCTATGTTGTCTACAAGAAACATATATGAGTCGGGTTGACATACACAAGTTTAAGGTAAAGGGCTTGAGCAAAATCTTTTAGTCTTCAAATGAGAAAAAGAATGCAGGAGTGGCCATTATGATTACTGACAAAGCCAAAGTAAAAATAAATATGATTAAAAAAGATAGGGAATGTAATTACATCCTGATTAAAGGCAGTAAAGACAATGAGGAAATAAAAGTGCTCAATATGTAGGCACCAAATGGCATAGCATCCAAATTCCTAAAGGAGAAACTGGCAGAGCTCAAGAATAATAATAATATATTTTATAATATTGGGAATATTATAATAATAATAGTGGGAGATCTAAATATTCCTCTTTCAGATATAGATAAATCAAACCAATAATAAATGTAACCTTCTCAGATCATAATGTAATAAAAAATAGTAATTAGTAAGGGCACCTGGACAGGTAAATCAAAAACTAATTGGAAATTTAATAATTTGATTCTCCAAAATAATTTAGTGAAAGAACAAATCACAGAAACAGATAATATTTTCATTGAAACAAATGACAATGATGAGACATCCTACCAATCTCTGTGGGATGCAGCCAAGGTAGTACTCAGGGGGAAATTTATATCCTTCAGTGCATATACTAACAAATTAGGGAGGGCAGAGATTAATGAATTGGGCATGCAACTTAAAAAAATTGAAAGCAAGCAAATTAAAAATCACCAGATGAAAACTAAATAAGAAATACTAAAAATTGAGGGAGAAATTAATAAAATCAAAAATAAAAGAACTATTGAATTAATAAATAAGACTAGAAGCTGGTATTTTGAAAAAACAGATAAAATAGAAAAAGTACTTGTCAATCTAAAAAAAAGGAAAGAAGAAAACCAAATTGACAGTATCAAAGATGAAAAGGGAGACCTAACCTCCAATGAAGAGGAAATTATGGCAATCATTAAAAATTATTTTCCCAATAATATGGCAATAAATATAGCAATCTAAGAGATATGGATGATTATTTAGAAAAATACAAATTGCCTAGATTAAGAGCAGAAGAAATAGAATACCTAAATAATCCCATATCAGAAAAAGAAATTGAACAAGCCATCAATGAACTCCCTAAGAAAAAATCAGCAGGGCCTGAACGATTCAAAAGTGAATTCTATCAAACATTCAAAGAGCAACTAATCCCAATACTGTGTAAATTATTTGATATAATAAGCAAAGAAGGAATCCTACCAAATTCCTTCTTTGACACAAATATGGTACTGATTCCAAAGCCAGGAAGATCAAAAACAGAAAGTAATCTACAGACCAATCTCCCTAATGAACATAGATGCAAAAATCTTAAATAGAATATTAGCAAAGAGACTGCAACAAGTAATTAAGAAGATCATCCACCATGATCAGGTGGGATTTATACCAGGAATGCAAGGATGGTTGAACATTAGGAAAACCATTCACATAATTGACCATATCAATAAATTAACAAACAAAAATCACATGATTATCTCAATAGATGCTGAAAAGCCTTTGACAAAATACAGCATCCATTCCTATTGAAAACTCTGGAAAGTATAGGAATAGAAGGTCCTTTCCTAAAAATAGTAAACAGTATATACCTAAAACAATCAACACGCATCATATGCAATGGGGATAAATTAGAAGCCTTTCCAATAAGATCATGAGTGAAACAAGGATGCCTACTATCACCTCTGTTATTTAACATTGTACTAGAAGCACTTTCAGTAGCAATTAGAGAAGAAAAACAAATTGAAGTACCACAATAGGCAATGAGAAGACTAAGCTATTACTCTTTTCAGATGATATGATGGCCTACTTAAAAAATCCTAGAGAATCAACTAAGAAGCTTGTAGAAATAATCAAAGTTGCAGGATAGAAAATAAATGCACATAAATTATGAACATTTCTATATATTTCCAACACATCACAGCAGCAAGAGGCAGAAAGAGAAACACTATTTAAAGTCACACTAGATAATATAAAATACTTAGGAATCTATCTACCAAAACAAACACAGGAATTATACGAAAACAACTACATAACACTTTCCAAACAAATAAAACTTGATCTAAACAATTGGAAAAACATTAATTGCTCATGGGTAGGATGAGCTAACATAATAAAAATGACCATTCTACCCAAATTAATTTACCTATTTAGCACCATACCTATCAAACTACCAAAAAACTTTTTCACTAAATTGGAAAAAATTATAATGAAGTTCATTTGGAATAACAAAAGATCAAGAATATCAAAGGAAATAATGAAAAAAGATGTGAAGGAAGGTGGCCTAGCAGTACCAGATATTAAACTATAATATAAAACAGCAGTCATGAAAACAGTATGGTACTGGCTAAGAGACAGAAGTGAGGATCAGTGGAATAGACTTGGGGTAAATGACATCAGCAAGACAGAGTATGATAATCCCAAAGAGCCCAACTTTGGGGACAAAAATCCACTATTAGACAAAAACTGCTGGGAAATTTGGAAAACAATATGGGAGAGATAGGTTTAGATCAACACCTCACACCCTACACCAAGGTAAATTCAGAATGGGTGAATGACTTGAAAATAAAGAGGGAAACTATAAAAAAAATAATTGAACACAGAATAGTATACCTGTCAGATCTCTTGGAAAGGAAAGATTTTAAAACCAAGCAAGAGTTAGAGAAAATTACGAAATGTAAAATAAATAATTTTTATTATATCAAATTAAAAATCTTTTGTACGAACAAAAAAAACGCAACCAAAATCAGAAGGGAAACAACAAATTGGGAAAAAATCTTTATAACAAAAAACTCTGATGGGGGTTTAATTACTCAAATATAAAATGAGTTAAATCAATTGTATAAAAAAATCAAGCCATTCCCCAATCAATAAATGGGCAAGGGACATGAATAGGCAATTTTCACATAAAGAAATCAACACTATCTTAAAGCACCTGAGAAAGTGCTCTAAATCTCTAATAATTAGAGAAATGCAAATCAAAATAACTCTGAGGTATCACCTCACACCTAGCAGATTGGCTAAAATGAAAGAAGGGGAGAGCAATGAATGTTGAATGGGATGTGGCAAAATTGGGACATTAATGCATTGCTGGTGGAGTTGTGAACTGATCCAGCCATTCTGACTGGCAATTTGGAATCATGCTCAAAGGGCTATAAAAGAATGCCTGCCCTTTGATCCAGCCATACCATTGTTGGGTTTGTACCCCAAAGAGATCATAGATAAACAGACTTGTACAAAAACATTTATAGCCGTGCTTTTTGTGGTGGCAAAAAACTGGAAAATGAGCTTATGCCCTTCAATTGTGGAATGGCTGAACAAATTGTGCTAGATGGTGGTGATGGAATACTATTGTGCTCAAAGGAATAATAAACTGGAGGAATTCCATGTGAACTGGAAAGTCTTCCAGGAGTTGATGCAGAGCGAAAGGAGCAGAGCCAGAAGAACATTGTACACAGAGACCAATATACTGTGCTAAAATTGAATGTAATGGACTTCTGTACCAGCAGAAAGCAATGGCACAGGACAGTTCTGAGGAACTTATGGTAAAGAATGCTACCCACATTCAGGGGAAGAACTGCACGAGTGGAAATACAGAAGAAAAGCAACTGCTTAAACAACGGTTTGAGGCGGACATGATTGGGGATGTAGACTCAAAACTACCAAACCAATGCAACTATCTACAATTTGGAAATAGGTCTTAATGAATGACACAAGTTAAAACCAGTGGAAATGGGCACGGCTATAGGGGAATGGCGGAGCTGTAGGGTGAAGGGGAAAGTAAGATCATGAATCATGTCAACATGGTAACTTTCCTAAAAAATAAAATTATTAAATGAAAAAAAAAAGAAATCATAAAAAAATAAAGTCCAGAAATGAAATAATGAGACTTTGAGCTAAGGCCAAAATGAGCTTATTAATGGGAATATCTAGAAATGGATGTATATGTATGTGGTACTGTAATGGAGTCCTTAAAAGAAGTAGATCATCTTTAATATTTCTGTAACTAATGATTTAATTTATTTTGGTAATCCTTCCCCTGATGAAGATTGTAATTCTTCTATAGTTTAGTGCAAAGCTTTCAGCAAGTTGCTATGACTGAAAAATATAGCCTTCTTAAAAGAAGTTGATGATATGACTGTACATGTTGAGGTAGGTATGTCTTTACAAGATAGTTATAAACTCATGATATATTAATCTCCTTGCAGCTGAGAAGAAATTGTCAGATCTTATATTCACTGATATAGCTTCCAGAACCCAGGGTCCTTGAGGTCTATGGGGCAGAAAGGCAAAATTTTGGTCTAGAACCCAATCCTAAAGGATCAGCAAGAGCACTTTTGGTTCTCTGCAATTTACTCATGAATACTCTATAGTCAAATGAAATGAGGTTCAAAATATGCTCCAAAATAATAATTTATGAATTCCTGATAATTTTTTTCTTCTTTTATTATTGGCTTTTGGTATGCAGACAGAGCACCCAACTGGAAACATTAGTAGTAGTAGTAGTAGTAGTATATATATATA
>NC_058132.1:303811703-303847515 GCF_016433145.1 Gracilinanus agilis
ATATATATATATAGTATTACCTTTACTACTGGGCTCTTAAAAGAATTTTATATATATACATATATAATTCTTTTAAGAGCCCAGTAGTAAAGGTAATACTTTTCCTCCAGAAATCTGGGACACATTCTCCCACTTATATTTCCCACCTGAAGTGACAAGCCCAGATATATCCAAGGCGTCACACTTCACCTTGACTATAGGAATCACATGTATCTATAGCACATTCCTGCAAGGAGATACTTCTAGGGGACATCAGTTGGTAGAGTACATGTTTGTAGGGGCAACTTGTGGCTCAGATGTTTCAGGGACTTGGATATCTTCTCGTGATCTCATCATGCTGTTTATATGAAGTTTCTTTCACCCTGCTTGTCTCTTATAGAATTTGTACTGGATACAGAAGCCTAGCCAAAATTCTGCGAGATCATGATTTCAGTTGCTCTCATGGCTGTGCTTGACAAGACTATTCTTGTCCCATGATTAGTGACAGTCATAATTAGACATAATTCCACTGAGCACATTGTTGTAAAGATTCTGCTTCCAACTGTTGGCTTAATAGGAGTCCGCAGTTTAGGTGCTCCTTCTTTCCTCTAAAAGGAATAATGAGATTTTCCATTCTTTTTTAGATTAAAAGACATTGGGCTTCAATTAGAAAAACAAGTCTTTCATGACCTAGGCATTAGACAAGATAAAAATATTAATCTCGATTTTTTCTCAACATAAAGTTTCTAGCAATTGTCAGAATCTTGGTTTTTTCTCTTTAAAACAGAGGAAACCTTAAGAGCACTTTGTCATTTGGTAAAATCCTGGAAAATGTGGTCATTGGCAGCATTTATCCACAAGGATCAAAAGTGTTTTCTACCTTGCCATACAAATGAATCTAAGAAAGCTCAAAAGCTGTTCAGAAATCAAAGCGATTGTCTCGCTCCTTTCTGGCATAGTTCTGACCTTTTAATGTGAATATAGTGGACAATAAACCTACGGGCACCTAACATTTAGGGACAATATGGAAAAGTGAAAAGTGCATGACTTGAAGACATGATTTCAAATCCTGCCTTTGCTAATTATTAAGTGGTCTTGTCTTGAATGCTCCTTTTACCCTTCTGAGTTTTTGGTTCCTAATTTGTTGGATATAAATGATAATATACTCAGTACCAAACTTTCATAATTATTGTGGATATCATGTTAAAATGATAGTAAACATTAAAACATTGAAAATCCTAAAGAATTATGTAAATTGCAAATATTATGAGGAAAATATATCAGGTTCTATAAACAGAAACATAGTTTAGAACAATTCTCTAACTACTCTGCATTGGCATGTCTCCCATTTTTTTCAGTATTCCATTTTATATACTAAAATTTTAAAAGATAAGAGGTAATATCCAATAGTTTTAATAACAGAGGCTGAGCACTGATGATAATATTCAGATTGTGAATAGCTGCATCTAGGAATTCTTTTAACCCTATACTCTTCACCTTCTCTAACTATTTCTGAGAAGAAAAGGGCATAAGACAAATCAGGGGATTCTTGAACTTGGGAATAGTTGGAACATGCCATATTGTATATTGGAGGGATTCTGTGAACAAGGTCAAAGAATCAGCTTTCCTGGTATTACTTAAAATGAATATAGTTTAATACTTAGTAACCTAGTTAACCCTTTACACCAATAGTGACCTAAAAAATTCCATAGAACCCATGATTGAGATATAAATAGAAGATGAGAATAAAGGATAGGGGATAAAAACAAGAACATAAAAAGGAAGAAGAAGATGCAAGAAAAAGAAAATAAGGCAAAAATATGGCTCTCAGTAATGTAATTAACACCAAATTTTAAAATTCAATTCAATAGGCATTTAATAAATGGTTTCAAGTATTATGCTTGGGGTTAGAAACATACATACAAAAAGGGTCTACCTTTAAGAAGCTTACATTTTATAGGGAATAAATAATATGTACCCAGAGAAGTAAATACCAAAAATAATATCAAAATAGCTACAAAACTGCTGCAAAAAAACAGAATAGCCTTTAAAAAAAAGCCTTAAATTCAACTCACTTACTAGCTATGTAACAATGTAAGCCATTTAAACTCCATCTGAGATTTGGGAACAGTTAAGGACTGGATGATATCTGTGTTCTTTTTCAATCCAAATATTCTTTGTTCTCTGAACAAGTTGTGAAAAAATTGCCTCATCAGTATCTTCCCAAATTTCTGCTACTTTGTCTCTGTTTAAAGTACATGTTGCTACAGATCCTCCTTGAAATCTCACTTTTAAAGAATTGAAGGAAATGTTCAATTTCAACTAGCTGGTTTTGAAAAAAAGATATTGGTTTATTGACTTTAAAAAAAAACTACATATTTTAGATCCTACAGAAATCAGCCTTTTTGAAACAAACATGACATCTTTTAGTTACAAATATTTTGCAAATTTATTTTTATTTACCTAGATACTTTCTACTATAAATTCCAATATAATCTGGCAAAATTAGATCTGGTGCAAACAGAAACTTTGAGGCCTAAAACTGTGACAACATCATTCAGGCTTCAATATAAACACCACGTACCATGTATCTCAAAATTTCTGAATTCTGAATGCTTTGGAAGAAGAGTGGTCATATCAACAATCTTACCACTTACCATAGCTATTCCAATAGACAATTCTCTGGGTCTGGAATCAGGAAGAATTGAATACTAATCAGACCTCAGACACTTATTATGTGACCTCACATAGGTTGTTGGACCTCTTAGGGCTTCAGTTTCATTGAAGGTAAAGTATTAATTATGTCAGTAGCTTCACCAAAGAGTTGTTATGAGGATAAAATGAGATATTTGAAAAGTGCTTATTTCAGTTCTAGGTCTATAGTAAGTACTATATAAATGACTCTTTTCTCCTTTCCCTTTTTGTGATTCTTCTATTCTATTCTTACCAGGAAGTCAAGGCAAAATCTGGACTCAGAAAGCACCAAAGATGTGTACCCTTCTGCTCACTAGCTTTGTCATATGGAGCAATCATAGTAGTAGTCTTTCTGGTCACCTAATGCTTGATTCACAATATTCGGTTTCCATTGTCTTTGGAGAAGGATGTAATTAATTATTATGATTCCTCACATGATATTTATAAACATAGGTAGCAATTAGAGGGGCTTTGCTCCTCCTGAGAATGCTCTTACTAGACTTCTATGATTGCCACTGTAAAGCCTTCTTTATTTAACAATGAATATTCCTTCTTCACTGGAAGTCACTAACACATTAAGTATTTAACCATTGTCTCCAACCAGCTGGTGATGTACCTTCTTCCCCAATCCCCTTTGATATTTTCTATTTTCACCTCTTCCATTTGTGTTAGACATGTTTCCCTGAGTAAGCATGCCATTTTACAATTTTAAGTGCTTTTCTCAGCCATCTGATTTTGCAGGCTTTATATGTGCTAAGAAAATTTATGATGCCTTGATTACTTAAGAATAGGCTGACTCAGTGGTGGCACAGTTGTTTTCTTGATTGACACAGTGGCTTGTGGAAATGAAAGAATAGCCCTTACAAAAAAATTAAAACAAGTATAAAATTGTCTTCCTATTCATACATACTTTGAATGAATATAAGTGTCTTCTCATCCAATTTTTCTGTCATGGATATTTTTCTATCACAGGACACTACAAATAATTTTTAATAATTCATAACATATAATTAGATTTAGGGCTCAAATAACAGAGAAATTGTGAGTTTCACACACACACACATTTTCATCTTTGGGGCTAGTTTCGAATCAGATCAATTCAACAATTGTTTGTTGAACACCTACTACGTACAAAACATTGGGTCAGTTATTTTGGATATTTCTACCACTGGCATATACTATCAGCGAAGGCTTCCTGGTTCACAGTTAGCATACAGAATTTAGAGAGTATTACCAAGGGAATAAACTAATAGTAGGTTTGGGTATAGCTAAACATCTTTTTTCTTTCTCTTGACTGAATACCTCTTAATGAACTTACTGATTGCATTTCAATGGAGAAATGTCTTAATGCTCCAGAGCATGCTGTAATATGGTTTTATACCACAAACCCAATTACAAAAAAAGTAAATACATCTTTTCTAATAAGCATTCTTAAAAATGAAAAGGAAAGAGTTTTCTCATGCCCAAACCCCTCATATTTCTTTTTGAAGCTCGATGCTCTGTAGTTTTAGAGGCTAAATTCTCTGATAGCCAAATATGACCTGTTTGATTTTAAATTATAGTTTCAAACAGATAGAAAGCTCATCTCTTTGTCATAAAAACCTGGGTTAAAATCTAATCTCTAACAGCCTATGTGACACTGATGACCTTGATGAAAACACATGTCCAGTCACAAAGAAAACAAGCAAAAAAATTAAACTTCCTTTCTTGTTAAGAAAAATATTATAAATGAAAATGACATAAATAAATTTAGAATCAAATGTTTTAAATTTCAGTAATTCTTCTCTTTATAATTCCTTTCCAAGATAAAATTTCTAAAATGATTACACACATACTTAAGGGGAAACATTAAATAAAAATGATAATTCTTTCCCTTTTTTATAAAGCATTTAATAAAATAACTACTTGCAGTTAACTTGCATTTGCCATCTCCCGTTCACCTCTCCAACCCATACCCTGAAAAGAGTCAAATTAGAATTAAACATTGCCCCATCAAACTTCCCTTCTGGAAACAAATCTGTGCAAAATTTTTCACAGTTATTTCACTTTTCAAACATTTGCGGATTGAATTTGATTACTCAGTGTCATGCACAAAAGCCTATATGAATGGAAATGAACCTGAACCCAGGCCCTTCTCAAACCCACATATACAAATTGAGAATTCATTTGTTTACTTGTTTGTTTTAACTAATTTACTGTCATTTACCTAGAAGAAGCTGAGCTTCATAAACTCCCTGGTATCTTCTTTCTTAACATTCTAGGGAATAGTAGGGTAGCCATGATTCCCTAGTTTGGTGAAGCTACAAGTTTCTACTCACCTGTTAAGTATATCTTCTCTTTCAAAATGTCTACCAATCAGGATCTCCAGGAGAAGTTCAAAAGATAAACTGTCAAACTCCTCAAAAAGAAGATATACATCCCTACAAAAGAAAGTCATGCTCATGGAGCTAATTTTCAGCCCAGAGGCATGCATGATTAGACCCATCCTTTATTATCAGACCTCACCCATATTAATAAGCATTATTATTTTTGAGAAAATGACCTCATACTATTTATTGGCTAAAATTCCAAGTGGAATTACATGAGAAAAAGACAAAGATACTCAAGAAATTTAGAAAGATTCACTGTGAAAAACATTTGAGAGAACATGGACAAGATTTACATTAGAAAGTCATGTATTCATAGGTTGTGATTCAGAGGATTGGAGGTTACTTGAGAGTCAATGAGATCATTGACTGATCTGAGCAAGGTTTCATAAGAAACAGCATAGCTGGGGGCAGCTGGAAGCTCAGTAGATTGAGAATCAGGCCTAGAGAAGGGAGGTCCTAAGTTCAAATCTGGCCTCAGACACTTCCCAGCTGTGTGACCCTGGGCAAGTCACTTGACTCCCATTGTCTAGCCCTTACCACTCTTCTACCTTGGAGCCAATACACAGTATTGACTCCAAGACAGAAGGTAAGGGGGGAGAGAGAGAGAGAGAGAGAGAGAGAGAGAGAGAGAGAGAGAGAGAGAGAGAGAGAGAGAGAGAGAGAATAGCTTTGAGGATAGAAAACATAGATCTAATTCCTGCAAGAGTAACTGTGTGATCATTGCCAAACCATTTAACCAAACACAACCCAAGGCTATTCTGATAATAAAATTTCCAATCACTAACAAATTGGCAGTTTGCAAAAGTGCAATGAATTTCTATAAGGGGAAATTCTCTATTAATAAATTAGATCATGTTTATAGACCTAAAGGGGAAAAATGTTGAATTGGGAGACTCAAAACTATCAAAATTGTCCATATTGGGCATTTGTACTGAGGAGGCAATATATGAACACTGGAGAAATGAGGAGGTCTTGCAAAGGAAAAGACATATTTTTTTATAATCTATATTTGTGCTTTGGGCAAAAACTTGTTGGTAGAGTAGAATAAACCAGATCCATCAAATATGATCTTCCTTTCATCAGTCATATGATATTTTTCCTGTTGCTTATAACCTCTTCTGAAAAAATCCTCATATTATACAAGGTCAAGCAAATTCAAATTCCATCTAGAAACTTTTAGAACATAATATTGTTGATTCTCAGGAAGTCACTTTTTACATGCTCCAATGGGTATAATTATAATCTCTCTTCAAATGATTGTCAAGTTTATTTTTCTATCCCTAATACCAATCAGTAAGCTGACCAGAATTTATTAAATATTTATTATATGGAAGGCATTGACCTAAATATTTTGGAGACAAAGAAAGGGAAAACATACTCTGTTATTTAAGGAACTCATGTTCTAATCTCAATAGCTTTCTAAACCTGCCTAAGAAACTGCCTTCTGGATGTCTCTACCTGGTTGTTTCAAAAGCATTTAAAATTGAACATGTTCAAAATGGAAATAACTATTTTCCCTGTAAGCCTGCCACTCTACAAAATCCTGTCTCTTGGTGAAGATGTCATTGTTCTTCCAGGAACCTAGGTTTAAAACTTTTTAATGTGTTATCCTTACTCTCTCTACCATTCAGTCATGTTCCAATCCTCATTGATTCTATTTCTAGTTTGGTTTATTTTTCAAATCCACCCCCTTCTCTCCTCACTCACATTTCTCACTTATACTCTTCCAAAACTCTTCTTGTTTTTCTCCCTACTTCCAAGCTGTCTTATCCTCAATCCTCTCTCTGCATCATTTTCAAAATGTCCTTCCTAAATCAGAGGTCTGAGCATATCACTCATCTCCACAAGAATTTCAAGTAACTCCTCATCACTGAGGGGTTAACAGAGAAAAGCCTTTGTCTTATCATTGAAAGCTTAAAAATAACCATGTTTTTTCCTGCCTTCCAAGATTTATTTTCCACTAGACCTCTTCAAAAGTTCTTTGTTTAACCAACTTGACAACCTACTCTTCCCAGGATTGAGCATACTATTTCTTGCCTCTATGAATTTGCAAAGGCAATCTTGACATCTTCTGCTTGGAGAATGCGTCTTTCTTTCCATTTATCTAGGGAATTCTTAGGTCCTTTCAGAGCCTCATTAATGAAAAACGTCTTGTTCTCCCTAGTCAGTATTCCTTATTCTTTTCTCAAATTACTCTGTATAACTTATTTCTGATAACATGTATTTCATAGTAGGATGTAAACTTTAAAGGCAGGATTGTTTTATGTTTTGTTCCCTGTTTTATCATTTTAGCACAGTGCCTTATTCATATTAGGAACTTAATAAATGCTTGTTAAATTCAATTGTGGAATCATTAAACTAAAATGCATTTTGGCACAACAACTACTTGAACTCCAACTTTTCTTGACCACAGCAAAAAGCATGGACAATTCCTCTCTCCAGGCAGTATTTCCCCTTCTCCTCATAAACCTTAATTGTTGCTCATTTTTCCTACAGATTTCCTAGGCTAGGTTTTCTGATGGCTATGGTACCTTAACATTAGCAACACTCTATCCACTTTCCCAGAATCTTAAATGTACCATAGCCTCTTTCCCTTATACTGGGAAAATATAACAGTTTTGCAATTTACATACAGCGGTGCTAGATATATCAGTCCCCTCAATCGCAAAGGAAAGTAATTTCCCTCACATTTTATTGTTACGTATTTGGCTATCTACTCCTATATTCCAATTTCTTCTTTCCTAATGATTCTTTTTTTCTACATCATATATATCAACAAATTACTGGTGTAGACCAAAGTAAGAAATAAAAAATGGGTACATAGCAATGTTGAAAAAATGTACTATGTAAGGTTAGAAAGTAAAAAACAACATTAAGACTAGGAGAAAGAATCATGGAAGCAATGGCTTTAGAGTCAGTCTTCAAAGGATGAGTAGGTTTTCAACAGGTATAGAGAGTAATGGACATTTTAAAGCATGTGGTGAGTGATAGAAACTAAGGAACTAAGGCAGATATGTGCAAGAGGTAACTGCTTAGGTAGAATAACTCATTTTGTCTGGAATATGGGGTACAAGGAGGCATCCTATTTAATGGAATTCAGACTCAAATAGGAACCAGCATGGCCAACTGAGGTGATTGAAAAAGAACATCAAAGATGACAGAAAGAATGAGGATCAGTCAGATATTCAGATGATTTGGAAATTTTAATGTGACTAGATGAAGTCCTATTAAAAAAATTCGTGGGAAGAGCAGCAAATGTGTTTATGGAAAAGAAAAATTGGAAAATTCTTTTGAAGGAAAATAAGTAAAGTATATAAGAAACAAATAATTAATTTCTCTTTCTTATTTAAAATATGTCTTAGGAAAGAGTCCTCTTTCCTTGAATCCTTTACATGCCAGGTTTGACTTCAAAAGATATTTGAAATATAAGCTCTGGATTTTACTTCAGAGGCTTTAATTTTTTTTCATATGTAAGATATCCATTTCCCCATGTGGTTTGCATTGCTTTTTGAACATACACAACCACAGATTTAGGGAAATACATTTCCACATTTTCTGGAGTTTGGCCTTGTGACTTTTAATCATCAGTGCAAATGTTATTTGGATTAGAACTGGACATCTGAAAAGAGAAGAAAGCATAGTTTTGTTTGATGGTGTAGGATCAATTTTGCAAATAAACAGACTGTCCCTTAGGCATAGACACTTAATGCCTTGGCAAATATCACAGTACTTTGATAGCTGCATAACAAGAAGACATTTCCTCCCAAAAGGGGTCTTGTCTCAGGTAAAAGGGCATGAGGATCCTTTCAATAACTACCACTTTCCTATATAGCTAGAGGAGTGGATTAAAGAAGTCTGTGAGACAGTTGTTCCTTATGTTCAGAAAGGACTAGAGTTAGATAATCTCTACCAAGTCATTTCTTACTTCTTTTTCTTCAAGCAGAATTTTAACTAAGCCACAGTAAAAAGATAACTATAGTGTGCTGAATGAGTAAGGACTTTATCCTATCCTGGGAAAAGAAATTCCCATCTCTGTGATTCTTTACTATGTAAAGAAGACAAATTATCTCCTCCCTTCATCTCTATGTCAGCATTCTCATTTTCAATGGTAACAGCACTTGCTCTAGATTTTTTACATACTGGAAAGAACATTAGGTTTTATGTTAAAAGGCACCTGGATTTAAAACCAAACCTGTAAAGACTACTCACATCCCATCTCTAGATTGCAATAAAATATAAATGTAAACCATATTTAATGAGTTTAACATTAATAAGTTAGATTTAATCAAATCAAACACATATCCCTTTAAAATCTTCTAAACCAGTGATGGGCAAACTTCAGCCCATGGGCCAGATGCAGCCCCCTAAAATATTCTATCTGGCTACATGACATTATTCCTAATCTGATGAACACATTGAGTAGAACACAGTACAATGAAACTTCTAAAGAGTTGCCTTAAAAACAGACTGACAGATGAGTATCTCCTTTCCTTTGGCTCCCTCTTTAAAAAGTTTGCCCATCACGGGTTTACACCTACTAGACACCACAACTATCGCAATGCAAGTTTAGCTCATGTAAGCTGTGAGAATCTTCAACTCAAACCCCATTGTGACAAACAAGCAAGCTTCCCACAACAAAGCCGGTAATATTTTCCTTTCAGTGTATTAGGGGTATCCCTGAGGATATTGGGACAAAACTCTAATGCCATTATCTCAAATCCTCTCAACTATATTCCCCCCACTCAACATTATCAGTTGCAAATCAATTTATTAAACTGACTTTGTCACCTTTAGAGAGTGTATATTAATAATATTATATAGAGAGTAATAATATTCACTTAATACTTCTCACTTTTTTTCATCATTTTCTTCTTCCTTCTTTTAACATTCTATATTTATTCCTTTCCTATATCTCACATTCCTTACATATAGACTTTTATTTTTCCTGCTAAGCATCCTCTTTTGGTATAGGATCGTTATTTCCTGTGCTATAACAAATCAAATGAAAAGATAAATAACAACATAATATCTCTTCATGTCAGTTTCATCTCAGCATCATTCAGCCTGATGCTAAGAAATTAATGTCATTCTATGAAAAAATTACTGTGCTTTGCAAACAACATTTGAACTGTAGGAAACAAGGTATTGAGATTGTAGATAAAAAGTGGATTGTAGATAAAAACCTGTCTTATTTTGTTCAAAGGCCAAAGTCCAAAGTCTTCCAATAAATGTACAAAAGCAAGTCACTTAACTTAGTATTCTGAAAACACTTTACAAAATGAAAAATTAAAAGAAAATACTAACTGCATTGTAGAGGGGATTTCCACATTTGGAACTTTTCTTTTCTTTTCTTTTAATCATATTTTTATTGTAATTCAAGGATGCAACAGAAGCTTTTGCTATTGCAAAAGTCTGCTGTATCTTAGAGAGGTTAAGATGGCGGCAGAGAAAGGAGCAGCTGCTCGATCTCTCCTAACCGAAGCATACAGGACTCCTCAAGGGGACATAAAAATGAATCCAGATGAACAAAGGGACCCCACAACAGGGTGCAGCATTGAAGGTATGTGGAATCGGGCATTTCCACACTATAAAGTGGTGAAACAACTCTCACTAAAACGTGAGAGGAAGAAGCCCCTCCCCCACCCCCACACCATGTACAGCCCAGAGATCAACTCAGAAGAGTGAAAGTAGGATTGGGGCACCCAGTGAATCACTGGCAGCTACAGGGCTTGTTCCTGACAGCAGCAAGAACTGGGACCCCAAGAAGCTAAAGAACACCCACGGATTTCCTTAAGCTCTGCCGAGGGTGAGGGCAGTGCCCTAGGAGCAGACAAAGATCTCGAGCCAGGGACTTTCCTGAGCGTCTGTGTGGGTGAAGACATTGCCCTAGGCGTGGACAAAGATCTCCAGCTCACAGACTTTTCTGAGCTTCTGCACTGGTGAAGACATTGCCCTGGGCGTGGACAAAGATCTCCAGCGCAAGGCTTGGACCTTGAGTGGGGACCCAGAGCAGACTTGAAAGAGGCTGGGGAAGCAGCACCCTTAGACTGCTGAAGGAGCCTCGGGCAGAGGGGCAGACCAGGGACAAACAGGAGGCTCGACCCCAAGAACAAGGAGATCTGAGCCCTCCGGAGCCAGGACAGCACAGACAATGAGTGTGAAGACAAAGCTGAGAAGGGGCAGGGCTAACATTGGCAAGCTGAGAACCCCAGAAGAAAAAGATTATCAAGAAAAACCCTGGAACACTTGACAACTTTTATACAGAGAAAATCCAGACAACAAAGGAGGACAAACAAGTATGCAAACCTTCCCAAAAAAATGAAAACTGGTCACAAGCTATGGAAGAGTTCAAAACAGATTTTGAAGAAGATAGAAGAGATCTGGCAAGAAAATAACAGTTTAAAAGGCAGAATTTTGCAATTGGAAAGTGAGGCTCAGAAATCAAGTGAACTGATAAGCAAATTGAACACCAGAAATGACCAGATTGAAATGGAAAACCAGTCCCTAAAGGCTAGAATTGAACAATTAGAAGCCAATGATCTCTCAAGACAATAAGAACAAACAAAACAAAGTCAAAAGACTGATAAAATAGAAGGAAACATGAAATATCTCAATGAGAAAGTGACAGACCTAGAAAACCAGTCTAGAAGAGACAATATGAGAATTATTGGTCTTCCAAAAAAGGAAGAAATTAATAAAAACTTGGACTCCATACTTAAAGAAATTATTCAGCAAAATCGTCCTGAAGTTCTAAAACAAGAGGGAAATATAGACATTGGAAGGATCCATAGATCACCCTCTACACTGGACACAGAAAAGTCAACACCTAGGAATATAATAGCCAAATTCAAGAGCTATCAAGTAAAAGAAAAAATCTTACAAGAAGCCAGAAAGAGACAATTCAAATATCAAGGAGCACCAATCAGGATCACACAGGATCTGGCAGCCTCCACGCTAAAAGACCTCAAGGCTTGGAAAATGATATTCAGAAAGGCAAGAGAGCTGGGTCTTCATCGAAGTATCAACTACCCTGCAAAACTGACTATATACTTCCAGGGGAAAGTATAGGCATTCAACAAAATTGGAGATTTCCAAGTTTTTGCACAAAAGAGACCAGGACTAAATGGAAAGTTTGATATCCAACCACAAAAATCAAGAGAAACATGAAAAGGTAAATAAGAAACAGAGGGAAAAGAAAGGAAACTCATAATTTTTTAAATTTGACTCTTTTAGAGCTTAAATAAGATCTAATTGTCTGTATTCACATGTTGAGAAATGCTATGTATAATTCTATGTAGTGAACTCTATTCACTATTATAATATTCACTATTATAGCAACCAGAAGAATAATTCATAGGGAGAGGACAGGATACTAAATAGTCTAAGATGACATGGTGGGTGGGAAAGAAGGGGGAAATAGTAGGGGACACCAAGAGAAATCTGAGTAAATGAGAAAAATAGGATATCCTATTATACACAAAGAGGGCATGGGAAGGGGAGAGAATAAATACTATTATAAGAAGGAGAGGAAGAGAGCATTAAGAGGTAATATTTAAATCTTACTCTCAGTATAATTAACCCCAAGAGGGAAGAGTACCTACATTATCCATTGGGATAAAAAACTCTATCTAACCCTACTGAGAAAGTCAGAAGGGATAAACCAAAGGGAAAGGGGAGTGGGGAGGTCAAAAGAGGGAGGGGAGAAGAAGGGGGAGGGAAATCATTAGGCCTTTAAAAACAAAAAGAGGGGAATAACAAGGGAGAGGGCAGAAAGGGAAGTCAATCAATGGAGGGGATAAGGGATACTGGCTCAAAGCAAAGCATTGGTTTAAAAGAAAATAGTGTAAGAAGAAGGGGTGGGTCTAGGGGAGGATACAAAAATGTGAGTGAATGCACAACTGATAATTATAACTCTGAATGTGAATGGGACGAACTCACTCATAAAATGGAAGCAAATACCAGAGTGGATTAGAAACCAAAATCCTAGCATATGCTGTCTACAAGAAACACATATGAGGCGGGTGGACATACACAAGTTTAAGATTAAGGGCTTGAATAAAATCTTTTGGGCATCAAATGAGAAAAAGAAGGCAGGAGTGGCAATTGTGATTTCTGACAAAGCCAAAGTAAAAACAGATATGATTAAAAAAGACAGAGAAAGTCATTACATCCTGATTAAAGGCAGTATAAACAATGAGGAAAAACACTGCTCATTATGTATGCACCAAGTGGCATAGCATCCAAATTCATAAAGGAGAAACTGGCAGAGCTCAAGAAGGAAATAGAAATTAAAACCATAATAGTGGGAGATGTAAATATTCCTCTTTCAGATCAAGATAAATCAAACCAAAAAATAAAAAAGAAAGGTGTAAGAGAGGTGAATGAAGTCCTAGAAAAATTAGATTTAATTGATATGTGGAGAAAAATAAATAGGGATAAAAAGGAATACACCTTCTTTTCAGCAGCACATGGTACATTCACAAAGATTGACCATGTTATAGGGCATAGAATCATTACAAATGCAAAAGAGCAGAAATAATAAATGTAACCTTCTCAGATCATAATGCAATAAAAATAATAATTCGTTAGGGCAGGTGGACAGGCAAATCAAAAACCAATTGGAAATTAAATAATATGATTCTCCAAAACCAATTTGTCAAAGAAGAAATCATAGAAACAATCAACAATTTCATTGAAGAGATTGACAATGATGAGACATCCTACCAAACTCTGTGGGATGCAGCCAAGTCAGTACTCAGGGGGAAATTTATATCCTTGAGTGCATATATTAACAAATTAAGGAGGGCAGAGATTAATGAATTGGGTATGCAACACAAAAAATTAGAAAGCAAGCAAATTAAAAACGCCCAGATGAAAACTAAATTAGAAATACTAATAATTAAGGGAGAAATTAATAAAATCAAAAGTAAAAAACTATTGAATTAATAAATAAATAAGACTAGAAGCTGGTATTTTGAAAAAAACAGATAAAATAGACAAAGTACTGGTCAATCTAATAAAAAAAAGGAAAGAAGAAAACCAAATTGACAGTATTAAAGATGAAAAGGGAGACCTCACCTCTAATGAAGGGGAAATTATGGCAATCATTAAAAACTATTTTGCCCAATTATATGGCAATAAATATAACAATTTAGGAGATATGGATGAATATTTACAAAAATATAAATTGCCTAGATTAACAGCAGAAGAAATAGAATACCTAAATAATCCCATGTCAGAAATGGAAATTGAACAATCCATCAAAGAACTCCCTAAGAAAAAATCACCAGGACCTGATGGATTCACAAGTGAATTTTATCAGACATTCAAAGAACAACTAATCCCAATACTATACAAATTATTTGATATGATAAGCAAAGAAGGAGTCCTACCAAATTCCTTTTATGACACAAATATGGTACTGATTCCAAATCCAGGTAGACCAAAAACAGAGAAAGAAAACTACAGACCAATCTCCCTAATGAACATAGATGCAAAAATCTTAAATAGAATACTAGCAAAGAGACTCCAGCAAGTAATTAAGAAAATCATCCACCATGATCAGTTGGGATTTATACCAGGAATGCAAGGATGGTTCAACCTTAGGAAAAACATCCACATAATTGACCATATCAACAGTATAAGAAACAAAAATCACATGATTATCTCAATAGATGCTGAAAAAGCCTTTGACAAAATACAGCATCCATTCCTATTGAAAACACTGAAAAGTATAGGAATAGAAGGACCATTCCTAAAAATAATAAACAATATATACCTAAAACCATCAACAAGCATTATATGGAATGGGGATAAATTAGAAGCCTTCTCAATAAGTTCAGGAGTAAAACAAGGATGCCCATTATCACCTCTATTATTCAACATAGTACTAGAAACTCTAGCAGTAGCAATTAGAGAAGAAAAAGAAATTGAAGGTATCAAAATAGGCAATGAGGAGACTAAGCTATCACTCTTTGCAGATGATATGATGGTCTACTTAAAAAATCCTAGAGAATCAACTAAGAAGCTTGTAAAAATAATCAACAACTATAGCAAAGTTGCAGGACACAAAATAAATGCACATAAATCATCAGCATTTCTATATATTTCCAACACATTAGAACAGCAAGAGGTAGAAAGTGAAACACCATTAAAATCACCCTAGACAATATAAAATACCTGGAATCTATCTACCAAAACAAACACAGCAATTATACGAAAATAACTACAAAACACTTTCCAAACAAATAAAACTGGATCTCAACAATTGGAAAGCAATTAATTGTGCATGGGTAGGATGAGCTAACATAATAAAAATGACCATCCTACCCAAATTAATATACCTATTTAGCACCATACCTATCATATTACCAAAAAACTTCTTTACTGAATTAGGAAAAACTATAACAAGTTTCATTTGGAATAAGAAAAGATCAAGAATACCAAGGGAAATAATGAAAAAAAATGTGAAGGAAGGAGGCCTAGCAGTACCAGATATTAAACTATACTATAAAGCAGCAGTCATTAAAACAATATGGTACTGGCTAAGAGATAAAAGGGAGAATCAGTGGAATAGACTTGGGGTTAATGACATCAGCAAGACAGTGTTTGATAAACCCAAAGAGCCCAACTTTTGGGACATGAATCCACTATTTGACAAAAACTGCTGGGAAATTTGGAAAACAATATGGGAGAGATTAGGTTTAGATCAACATCTTACACCCTACACCAAGATAAATTCAGAATGGGTGAATGACTTGAATATAAAGAGGGAAACTATAAATAAGTTAAGTGAACACAAAATAGTTTACCTGTCAGATCTCTGGGAAAGGAAAGATTTTAAAACCAAGCAAGAGTTAGAGAAAATTACAAAATGTAAATTAAATGGTTTTGATTATATTAATCTAAAAAGCTTTTGTACAAACAAAAACAATGTAGTCAAAATCAGAAGGGAAACAACAAATTGGGAAAAAATCTTTATAACAAAAAACTCTGACAAGCTTTTGGCTTGTAACTTGGGTTTGGCTTGTGCTTTTGTCTCTGGGCAATTTGAACATGGCTGATTTCTCTGGACCTCTCCCTGACCTCTCCATATCACATATACAAGGAATTAAATCAATTATATGAACATTATATAAAAAAATATAAAAAATCAAGCCATTCCCCAATTGATAAATGGGCAAGAGACATGAATAGGCAATTATCAGGTAAAGAAATCAAAAGTATCAATAAGCACATGAGAAAGTGTTCTAAATCTCTAATAATTAGAGAAATGCAAATCAAAACAACTCTGAGGTATCACCTCACACCTAGCAGATTAGCTAAAATGAAAGAAGGGGAGAGTAATGAATGCTGGAGGGGATGTGGCAAAATTGGGACATTAATGCATTGCTGGTGGAGTTGTGAACTGATGGAACCATTCTGGCTGGCAATTTGGAACTATGCTCAAAGGGCTATAAAAGAATGCCTGCCCTTTGATCCAGCCATACCATTGTTGGGTTTATACCCCAAAGAGATCATAGACAAACAGACTTGTACAAAAATATTTATAGCTGCTCTTTTTGTGGTGGCAAAGAACTGGAAAAGGAGAGAATGTCCTTCAATTGGGGAATGGCTGAACAAACTGTTGTATATGAGGGTGATGGAATACTATTGTGCTAAAAGGAATAATAAACTAGAGGAGTTCCAGGTGAACTGGAAAGACCTCCAGGAACTGATGCTGAGCGAAAGGAGCAGAGCCAGAAGAACATTGTACACAGAGACTGATATACTATGGTAAAATCGAATATAATGGACTTCTGTACCAGCAGCAATGCAATGACACAGGACAGCTCTGAGGGATTTATGGTAAAGAATGCTACCCACATTCAGAGGAAGAACTGCAGGAGAGGAATCATATATGAAAAACAAATGCTTGAACACATGGGCTGAGGAGGACATGATTGGGGATTTGGACTCGAAAATACCACACCAATGCAACTAACAATTTGGAAATAGGTCTTGAACAAGGACACATGATAAAACCAGTGGAAATGTGCTTTGGCCATGGGTGGTGAGAGTGAGCGGGGGGGATGGGGGAGGGGAAAGTAGGAGCATGAATAATGTAACCATGTTAAAAATGAATATTAAGAAATGATTAAAAATTTAAAAAATGTCAACTGTAAACAGCTCTGGCAGTTAAGTCTTAGAATGTTCACTAAAAGTCAGTTGGAGTCTGAAGCTTAAAGAGAGCTGATGTTCCAACTGCGGCTCTGCTTTTAGCTTTTGACTTGGGCTTGGCTTGTGCTTTTGTCTCTGGGCAATCTGAACATGGCTGATTTCTCTGGACCTCTCCCTGACCTCTCCATATCACATCCCTGTTTGTTTTCCCTGAATTTCCCTTTGGGGTCTTGGTGGAAGGGTGGTTTAGTGAATAGACATTGTGTGTTTAGTTTTCTGTAGGCAAGTAGAACATCTTTAAATCAAGCTATCCCTTATTTTATTGACCTAGTAATTACCTTACTTTAAGGCAGTCAAATCTTCCTGACTGGAAGAGCAGGCTCTCTCAGTCTAACCCTCTCCTGTGATCCTTCCCCCACCTTCAGCTTTCTCCCTAGTGGCTGTTACAAAACCCTCTCACCTTCTGATTAACCCTGATATTAATAAATCCCCTTTGTTTCCTATTCAAAGCCTCTGGTGAATTATTGTATCAAAAATAAAGGCAAGGGGTGAATAGGTAAGGAATTATTTTCTTTTTATTTCTTGAGAGAACTGCAGGCATCCATCTTGGCAGGAAGTCCTTGACCGAGACTTCCTCCACCCATCAGTTTGACTGTCAGGAAGGAGCCCTCTTGATTCCTCCTTCAAGAGATTTTAGAGACTAACAAGAGAAGCCCTCTAGCCAGATTGAAAACATTTCTGACTGGCCCAACCCTTTGTGTCTATAGAGATACCTTTCTTGCCTTGAAGGTTTCAGCCTATCTGCCCTAGTGTCCTCTGTCTCTAGCCTCCTGTGACTAGCTTGTTTGGGCAGCCCCTCCTGAATACTCCCATCTACTCCCTTACCATCCAATATACCACCTCATTCATCCCTTCCCTACACTCAACTATCCCCTTTCATTCCTCCTCCAAATACTTATATCACCTCATCACCTTTATCCCTCCTTATAACCAAAATTACTCACTTCCATATAACATTAATTATGGAAAACACTTCCATATTTGTTGCTTTTATAAGAGTAAATTGATACATAACCAAACCCCCAAAATAAAACCATAAATATCCTGATCTGAAAGATGACTCAAACAGTTCTTTTCCTGAAGGTGGATAGCATTTTTCATCAGAAGTTTTTCAGGATTGTCCTAGATCATTGCATTGCCGAGAGTAACCAAGTTTTCACAGATAATCGTCATACAATAATTACTTTATTGTGGATAATGTTCTTCCAGTTCTGTGCATTGCACTTTGCCTCAATTCTTGCAGATCTTTTCAACTGTTTTCTGAAATCATCTAGTTTATCATTTCTTATAGCACAATAGTTTTCCATCACCAACATGTACTACAATTTGTTCAGCCATTCCCGAAATGATAGACATTCCCTCGATTTCCATTTCTTGCCACTACAAAAAGAGCAGCTATAAATATTTTTATACAAGTTGGTCCTTTTCCCTTTTTCATTCTCTCTTCATGATACAGAGCCAGTAGTAATATTGACAGATCAAACAGAGTGCACAGTTTTATAGCCTTTTGAGATTGGTTACAAATTGCTGTTCAAGTGGAGGTAAGATAGTAGCCTGTTAACAGTGAAAGCTGAAAATGCCCTGACAATACTGCCAAACCAATCTTTAAAAAGCACCTGAAAATAACAGAAGTCAAATACCAACAACAAGATGGAGTGAGGGATTACTCCTGCTCAATAAAATCTGAATGGTAGGCAGAGAGAATTGATTTTCATGGGACAAAGGAGTATCAGAAGCAAAGCCCTACACAGAGGTGTGCTTCCTGACCAACTCCCATCCCACCTATTGTGCCAGGTTACTAACTTGAGGATAAGCCATCTTTGAGATTTGTGGGTTTAGGCTATACCAACAATAGAGCAATCCAGATCTACCCCTTGAACTCCCATACCCTGGCACCAGCCGATAGTGTGGCCTGGAAATCCATAGCTATGGGCCATTCCAAACCTGCCCTGAGGAGAAGACCTAATCACAGGGTAAAATACCTCACAGTGATGAGCCCTATAAGCCAGAAACAGAGGAGTCAGAAAATTCAGCTTTCAGAATTCCAAGACCACAGACAAACAAACAAAAGACAGGGAAAATGACAAACAGTAATAGAAACACCTAAACCTAGAAAATTTCTATGGCTAGAAAGAGTGAAAAATTGGGTCAATAAGGGACTGTGAGATCCAAGCAACCACATGCAAAACTTCAGGGAAAAACGAAAATTGGTCCAAAACACTGGAAGAACTCAAAAAGGAATTTAAAAAATCAAGTAAGACAGGTACAACCAAAATGGGAAAAAGAAATGAAATAACACTTTAAAAAGCAGAACTGGTCAATTGGTAAAAGAGGCAAAAACATCCAATAAAGAAAAAAAGTGCCATGAAAACTAGAATGGACGAAATGGAAAAGAAGGATCAAAAAGCCATGGAAGAAAAGCAGTCTATAAAAATTAGAATTAGGCAAATAGAAGCTAATGACTTCCTTACATATCAAGAAACAATGAAGCAAAATCAAAAGAATGAAGAAACTGAAAAACGTATGAAATATCTCATTTGAAAAATGGGTGACCTTGAAAATAGATACAGGAGAGATAATTCGAGAATTATTGAACTACCTGAAGGTTGTGACCAAAAAAAAAAAGGCTAGACATCATATCATAGTAGTTATAAAAGTTTCCAAAGACAGAAGATGTGGTAGTAGGTTGTTTCAGATAAAATGTAAAAAAAAATTAGGGGTGAAAAAGAGTATTGTACTAAGATAAATGGGAAGAGAGAAGTAAAATGAGGTAAACTATATAACATAAAGAGGCACAGAGGAGGAAAATATTATTACGGTGTAGAGGAGGATGAGGGTGGTGACAGGTAATACTTAAACCTTACTCTCATTGGAATTGGCTCAGAGAGGGAATAATAGCCAGATTCATTGGGGTATGGAATCCCATCTTACCCTATAGAGAAGCAGAAGGAGAATAAGAAAGGGGATGGTGGGGAGAGGAATAATATATAGGAAGGAAAAGTTGGAGGAATGATTAAAAGACCCTATATAGAAGTAAGAGCAGAAGAAGGGTGGTAATGGGGATGTGTGCAATATAAGGAGGGGAAAAGTGATTAAAAACAAAACACTAATGTGGAGGGAAGGAATGAAAGGAGAACAGGCATGATTAAAAGGGGAAACCAACTTGCCCTATAGATTGACTGGATCAGTTCACAACTCCACTAGCAATGCAGTTTTGTTCCAATTTTGCCATATCTCTTCCAAAATTTACCACTTTCCTTTACTGTCATATTGTACAATCAAAGTCAATGATCATATGAAAAAAATCACTATTGATTAGAAAAATGCAAAATAAAATTATGGCTTTGATTTCTTCAGCTGAAAACTGCTTGTTCTTATCCTTTAACCATTTTTCAATTGGGAAATGATTTATATTCTTATAAATTTCACTTGATTCAATATAAATTTTAGGAATTGAACCTTTATCAGAGAAATTTATTATACAATTTTCCCCAGTTTGTTGTTTCTCTTCTAATCTTGGTTATATTAGTTTTGTTTGTACATAAACTTTTTAATTGAAAATAATCAAAATTATTCATTTTACATCTTATAATATTCTCTATTTCTTATGTGGTCATAAATTCTTCCCTTTTATGAAGATCTACCAGGCAAACTATTCTCTATTCCTCTGATTTAGTTATGGTGTCACTCTTACATCTAAATCATATATCCATTTTGACCATTTTGTGGTATAGGGCAGTGATGGAGAACCTTTTAGAGACAGAATGCCAGACCCCATCCCACTCACCCATACCAAGTGTTATGTCTGCCCCCTCTCTACCCAGAGACTGAGCGCCCTGCCTCACCTGCCTCCTCATCCATCTGCCTCCCCCAACCCCAGACAGGGAAGAGAGGAAGCACTTCCATTGGGTTGCTGAGTGAGTGATGAGAGGTCCATATGAAAAGGGGAAGAAGAGTTGTCTTGGTGCTCTGCTCTCCTTCAGCTCTGCTCCCCTGTCAGTCTGACTCCAGAAATAGCTTCATGGGTCACCAAGCCTGGTGTAAAGCATTTATTTGGGGATTATAGCAGGGTCTGTACTGACTAAGAACTATGCAAATAGCTTCTTAGAGTGGTGACAAAGTTTAATGGGTTGGAGCCTACAATTTATAGGGAAAATGACATAGGCTAAGGGATTAGGTAAACCTTTTTCAGGGACAATGGTTAGTAATGATTTACAAGATGTAGATAATGGATTTAGATTACCTCAGTGATTCTGAGCAGGAGTTTCTATAGGATAATTAATTCCAGGTAAATATATAACCATATAGCCCAGATTCTCAGGGAAATGTTTGCTTCAGTGAGCTCATCCAGAACAGCCAGTCATTTACCAAGTACATTGGGGACCTCATGTGAGGAGTGATTCTGGCCAGACCATGGCTTTGATTTTACTGGGACCTACTTTTCCTACTGGGGACTACACTCTCCTCCAGCTATGGGTCATGCTGTGAGCTATGCTTCCCTCAAACCTAGCTCCTCCGCAACCCCAAAACAGGAATCCCCTTCACCACAGACTCAACAGGTTGCACTCTGTACCAGATCCTCACACAGTGAGTGAGCCCCCATCCCACCACAGCTTCTTACTCCAGACAAGGTAGGGAGGAAATGCTGCCTTTGGGCTGCTGAGAAGAGGGGAAGGTGAAGTGAGGAATGTCCTCAGGCACATAGAGAGAGGGAGGGGAACAGCTCCTCCCAGAGTCCCTCTGGTTTTCTAGTAATGAACTCTGGAGAAGAACTGCAGGTGTACCCAAAGAGAGGGCTCTGTGTCCCTTTTTTGACAAACATGCCATAGGTTTGCTATCACTGGTATAGGGTATGAGATACTTGTCTATACTTCACTCCTGACTTACTGTTTTACAGTTTTTTCAGCAGTTTTGATTAAAAAGTTGAGTTCTTATTTCAAAAGCTGTGATTTTTGAGTTTATCAAAGACTAGGTTGCTAAGGTCATTTACTCCTATATTACTCCATTGTTCTACCAATTTTATTTCTTAGCCAGTACCAGATTGTTTTGATGACTGTTGCTTTATATTACTATTTGAGATCTGGTACTGTTTTCATTAGTTCTATTAGGGTTTTGTTATTTTTATACCTCTCTAAAATAATTATTTGGTAGTTTGATTGGTATGGTACTAAATAAATCAATTAATTTAGGTAGAATTTTCATTTTTATTATATCAGCTCAGTCTACCCATGAGCAATTAGTATTTTAGCAGTTCTTTATAGTTGACTTTATTTTGTGAAAATTACTTTGTAATCGTGTTCATAGAATTCCTGTGTTTGTATTGGCAAGTAGATTCATAGGTATTTTATATTGTTTAGAATGAATTCAAGTGGAATTTCTCTTTCTAACTCTTGCTGCTTTATTGTATTAGTTATACACTGTTGTGTGGAGATACAAAGCATGGAATCCCTGCAAAGGTACAGGAATAGCCTCACCCAGAATTCCAGGGGACCCCCCTGGAGAACTTTGGGTGAGGGGCAGTTGAGAAGGGTTTGAGTCAGTTATTTAGTGGGAGTTGGAGTGAGCAGACACCTTGTTTACTTCTCCAGACTTGGGGGTTCACCTGAGGTGGCCATTGTAGCATAAGCCAGTGGTTTCTACTCATAGGGTTAGCCTGTTTGTTAATATTATTCTTCATTAATATCAATATATAATTACCTAGTGATTTAGCAATTAGATATATAAATTATCTAACAAGGTCAGTTAGGTGCCTTCATCCCCTCCTATGAGTGGGAAGGGCAGCTTCCATTTTAATAGTTCAGGATCATCTTTCCTTATTCAAATACCTTCATTAACCTCTCTAGTTTTCCTTGTTATTACTTAATATAACCCTTATCTTCAAATCTGTGCCTGGTAGTTATTTGGGGGGATACTCACAACTCAGTCTGAACATCTAGTTTGAATCCTGTTGGCTGCCAGTTTAAGAAGATCTTCTCTGTCCTCAACTGTTAGATAACTAGCTTCTATATACTCATCTTACTGACCTGTGAGGAATATAAATTAAAGAAAAGGGCATCATTGGGGTTTCAGCCATAACATAAACTTACCAGAAGAATCTTATTCCTTTCTTCATTACCAACTGAAGCAGTAGCAGTTAGAGGGGGAGGGGTTTGAGAGCCAGGAGGGTTTAGCTCCCTCCTTTCCTCACTGAAGCCTGTCAATCTCTGGCTTTTGACTTGAAGCTCTAATATTGGCCCTGACACATTATCTGCTTCTCCAAATTATCTGTTATTATCATCATAACAACACACACAACTATATACATAAATGCTGATTTATATGGATTTATTTTGTATCCTACAACTTTGTTGAGGTTATTAATTATTTCAATTAGTTTTTATTTGATTTTCTAGGATTCTCTAAGTATACCGTGAAATTATCTGCTGAGTGATAGTTTATTTATCCCATTGCCTATTTTAATTCCTTCAATTTCTTTTTGTCCCATATTGCTAAAGTTAGCATTTCTAATACAATATTAAATAACAGTGAGGATAATGAACATCCTTGCTCCACCCCTAATCTTATTGGGAAGGTTTCCAACTTATTCATATTGCAAATACTTCCTGAAGATTTAAGTAGATATAACTTATTTTAAGGAATGATCAATTTATCCCTATATTTCTAGTGTTTTTAATAGGAATGGGTGTTGTGTTTTGTGAAAGGCAGCAACCATCATATCCCCAAACTTATTTTTGCCACAGAGTATCTCCTAGAATCAACCACTTTTTGAATAATAAAGATATAAAGGAACCACTGAGTTCAACTAGTTTATCCTCCTTATTTTATAGATAAAGAGCCTGAGGCCCAGGGAAGAAGAAATGACTTATTCAAAATTACTGAAGCAAATGTCTAAATAATAGGGTTTTTCACCTAAATTACAATGAAAATGATGTAAGCTTCTCATACATCATTGCAATAGCTATCAAGATACATTTCCCAAAAGAGAAAGGGTAGCTTTCTTGAGTACTCATCACTTTCTCTTTTTTGTGGGCAACGGGATAATCAGACAGTTGGTTAATTTTAAAAAATGAAGATAGTGAATCTAGGAGAAGAGGTTAGTACCACAACACTCTTGCTGTTGCCAAACAGAGAAGACAAAATAGCTATTTGAGCTTCTGGCAATTGTAATTGCTATTATTCACAGTGCTAGCAGGGTAAAGGCTGCATGATCTCAGTTTTGACTGAGTCAGAATCACCAAAATATATATCTCCTGGGATATACATCATCAGGTATCCTGGTTGTTACTTTGTTTTTTAGAAGTATCTCGTCAGAAAGATGTCTAGGTAGAGGCTGGTTCTGCCACTAAGTAAGTATTTTAGCTGAAATGAATCATTTAACTTCTCTGTGCCTTAATTTCCTGATCAACAAAATGAGAGCAATTATCTCTACTCTACCTGTTTCGTTAGTTATGAATTTTGAAGAAGTTATGGTTAGGAATAACATATGTATATATGAACATATATAAATACATACATACAATACACATAAAATAATTTACATACATATACAGAAAGAGAAGAGGAAGAGAATGGGAGAAGAGAAGAAAGGGAGAGAGAGAAAATTATTTCTGCATAAATATATGTATATATTATATATGAAAACATAGATATATCTATTTTTTGCATATACACATATATGTATATGAGAGTGCTAGATATGTGCCCTATATATGTAGGTTATATGGAGGTATATCTAAATAGAGTTCACCAAGAGCCAAAAGTAGATCTCTCCAGTCTCCTCTGCCCAACTTTCTATAAGGAGTCATTTATTCCTACCAGGAAGAGAAATGGGAGATTACTGCCAGAGACTTGTCACCTTATCACCTCAAATAAAGAGGTTAGGGCTAGAATTATATTAATCTACCCTTTTAAATACTGTGAATAGAGGAGTAGTAATTTAAGATTCAGTTCTCCTTCTGCTCTCATTCTCTCTTTTTCTCAAATAAAAATATACATATATATGAGAAATAATGAAAGAGATATGGAGATCTATCTATCTATCTATCTATCTATCTATCTATCTATCAATCTCTTTCCAAAGACTGAATCCTTTCTAAGCAAGATCCAACTGAACAAGGAAGAAAGACAGTCAATAAATCCCTTTATGCAAAATAAAAGGAATAGAAACCATAGGTGAGAATTATTAGAATGAACTAGTAGACAGATATCTCAGTTTCCTCGAGTGTCCTATATCTCACTGAAGAAAAAAAATTCCCCCACCTTTCTTGTGAAACAAGATGGAGATAGGAAAATAAAGAATTTACTGCAATATACCAGGCAATAGTATCATAAATAAAAGTAATGTAAATAATGAAAAGGTAAATGATGGGAAAGGTGTTTTGGAAGAATGGGACAAAATTTGACAAATTCATATGGAGAACAAGAGAGAGGGAAGAGTTATATTAGATTCTGATGCAAAGATGGTTGTTCAGTCTATTCCAGTTCTTTGTTGGGATTTTCTTAGCAAAGTATTTCCCTTCTTGACCTCATTTTACAGATTAAGCATTTACTAAGCATGCATTATATTCAAGGCACTATCTATCAGCAGCGTTGAGGTTGTTGTGAATCCCACAGCCTAAGGGAAAATATACTAATATAATAGAATGTTTTCATTCCAGCAATTTTCCAGAATATAGGAGAACATCTAGAATTGTGACTTGGGCTTTAAACTTTGCTACTAATTGGCTAATCTACAAAAGAGAGGGAAGTAACAGCCTATATAAACTCTGTGTATAACTTCTAGTAAGAATGCCAAGACCAGGCAAAAATGATTTCCTGAAGAATGAGACCTTGGGAAGAAAAGCAAAATTCAAGACATCACTTAAGGAGGATTTACAGACTGACCCCGCCTGAACTAAGGTATTTATTTTTCATGTTTACATGATTCATTTTAATTTTCCCTCCCCTCTTCCTTCCTTCCTCCCAGAGTTGAAAAGCAATTTCATTGGATTGTACAAATGTTATCACTTGATACATATTTCCATATTTTTCATTCTTGCTATAGAGCAATTTTAAAAGCCTAAACTCCAAATCACAGATCCGTATATACATGTGATAAGTGATTTCATATGTTTAGCTTTTGCATTTCTACTCTCATAGTTATTTCTCTCAATGTGATAAGCATTCTTTTACATAAATCCTTCAGTAGCTTCCTGGCTGTAAATGAATATGAACATAGGAGCCCGAAAATTGCTCAAATGAGATGTTTATAAAGTGTGTAGCACAGTGCCTGGCACATAGTTGCCTCTATATAAATACATATTCTTTTACCCTAGGCATTTTGCTAAGCCCTTTACAAACATTATCTCATTTGACCTTTATAATAATTCTAAGAGGTATTCTTGAGGAAACTGAGGCAAATGCCAATCTTGCCTATGGTCAGAAAGCTAGGAATTATCTGTGGCTTGAATGAACTCTGGTCATCAGAAACATATATCAATGGAAATGATATTAAATGATGACCTTAAAGAAGAAATATTATTTTAAATTTAATTTTTAACTTTTCCAGGTTACATGTTGATACAATTTTTAATATTTATTTTCTGACATTTTGCAATTCATGTTTCCTCTTTCCCTCCCAGTCCTCCTCACTTCCACAAGGAGGCAGATAATATGATATAGGTTATACTTATTTTATCATATAATACCATATATCATATGATACACATAATCATGTTCATCATGTTATAAAACAAGACACATATTACTTACATTGAAAAAAATTAATAGAGGAAATAGTTGAAGTGATGCAAAGTGAAATGAGCAGACCCAGGAGCATATTATATACAGTAAAAATAATAATGTATTATGACCAACTGTGAATGACTTTGCTATTTTCAACAAGGAAAGGATCCAGGATAATTCCCAGGGACTCATGGTGAAAAAGGCTAACCATTTTCATAGAAGGAATAAATGCAAATTGAAATGTATCAATTTTCAATTTAAGTCTTTCCAGATTTTTTTTGGTGGGGTGATCATCTTATTTGTGATTTCTTATAGCATATTAGTATTTCATTAAAATTATACAGCCCACAGTTTGTTAAGCCATTCCTCAATTGATGGACATCCCTTCAATTTCTTGTTCTTTGCCATATCAAAAAGAGTTGCTATAAATATTTTATACAGGTAGTTTATTTTCTCCTTTAATCTCTTTGGAATACACATCTACCAGTGGTATTGCTGGGTCAAAATTTATGCACAGTTTTATAGTATTTGGGGCATGGTTTCAGTTGCTTTTCAGAAAAGCTATTTCAATTCCCAGCTCTACCAACAGTGTATTAGTGTATCAATTTTTCCACATCCTCTCCAACATTTATCATTTTTATTTTTGGGTCATGTTAGCTAATCTGGTATGTGTAAGATGGTATCTCAGATTTGTTTCAATTTGTATTTCTCTAATTAATAATGGTTTGGGAAGAAGTATTATCTTTAAATGATTTTTAAAGAAATATTACAATGTCCTTTGAAGCTAAACCCCAAAAACAAAAGGACCTTTGCCTCTGACATGCTTCAAGGATAATATCTTCTACATATATTTTCTCCTCCATTATACTATGAGTTCTTTGACTTTCTTTGACTGAAAGTGTTGTCTTACTTTTCTATTTGCATTTCCAGAATTTAGCACACTGCTTTGCACATAGTAAATATTTAACAAGTTGCTTTACTTATTCCTTCAAGTTTAAAAATCTATCATTTTACCCTTCTCTAAATAGCTTCTAAGTTCCATTCCAGGTCTAAAATTATGTTCCTATGATACAGTGGAATTTTCTTTTCTATCATCTTCACAATTAATCATTCATCATCACATGTTGTTGATTTTTTCATATATATATAATATTTTTGCCATCCTGTTCATTCCCATGTCTGCTAATCTCTGATCTGCTTAGTTCAGGAATTTATTTTCTTTTTTACCTAAATATCTCAAAGCTGTTTTAACTTATTATCAGGCTACAAGAATTCTATCTCTCCAGTCTAGCCTTTGTAACCTTACCAGAATAATCTTTTGAGAATGTTGCTTTAATAATGGCACTTATATCTTCAAAGGATGCGCTGATTATGCAACAATATCTAATGCCTTGGGAATATTTATAGCAGCAGCTCTTTTTGTGGTCGCAAAGTATGGAAAATTGAAGGGATGTCCATCAATTGTGGGGTGGCTGAACAAATTATAGCATATGATTATAATGGAATACTATTTTGTGATAAGAAATGATGAACAAGACCAAAAAAACTGGAATGATTTACAAGAGGCTATACAAAATGAAGTGAGCAGAACCAGGAAAACACTGTACACAGTAACAATAATAGTGTATCATGATAAACTGTGAATGAGTTACCTATTTTCAACAATATAAAATCTGGGATAACTCCCAGTAACTCAAGATGAAAAAAAGCCTTCCATTGTCATTGAAAGAAATGATAGATTCTGAATGTAGATTGAAGCAAAACATTCTTTGCTTTATTTCCTTCATGAATTTTTCTATAGTGAAAATGCTATGTGTCTTTTTTCACAATTTTATGAACATAGAAATGTGTATTTGAATTGCATGACTACACATGTCCAACCTATGTAATAATCATTACTATCTTGATAAGGAAGAAGAAGTGGGAGAGAGAGAATATGGATTGCAAAATGTCAGAAAACAATTGTTGAAAATTGTATAAACATGCAATCTGAAAAAAATGAAATTAAAAAAATCCAACTCCTTGGGCATGTACATGTCAGAAGTGCCTGTAGTATATTGTTAGCTTATATCTCCAAATAGACCTCATTAAGGAGAAAAGGGGAGAATTGTACCATTTTTGACATTAGAAAGGAGACATTCTAATGATCCTATTTGGTAAACCCCCATATTAAAATCATATACCATCTGAGTACTTCACAGTTTTAGGATGATTATTATTTTACTCTCTTTTGGGAAGAATGAAAGACTAAAATAAGTTCACAGATCACCTGATATCAGTCTCTCAGAAATTATCTACGATTTGAAAAGTAAATCAATAATCTCTTCAAAGTTAAATTCCTTCTGTGGCTGTTTTTTTTCTTCTTCAAAATGATCTTTTGTAATAGTGAGACATTTATAGGGGGAAAAAAAGCTTTCCCTGTAAGAGCAAGATGGAGAGCAAGAGTGACAGGATAAATCTTCCCACCAGATTAGCATCTGACAGGAAATATCTTTACTCCTCAGCACAGCCAAGGAAACAACTTAACCCCTAGCTCTTTAAATTCCATTCTGAGTTCATATTCCATTTGTCACTATAAGAAACTGAAGTGTGTTTGCTGACATGTCAAAGGCTCTAACTGCTCCTTCACCTTAGCAGAGGAAGCTGCCTTACAGAACACTAAAAGAGACCAAAGTCTCGTGGACATCTCCTTGAGTTATTCTGTTACAAATCTATATATCAAGCTGGGATTTGATCTAAGTTGCCAAAGATGTCTTGTAGTGGCTTAGTCCAGCTCAGTTGCCTGTCCCTAACATTGGCAACAAGGAACAGTCATAGGTAGGCCATTGTTTCCTTCCAGTATCAGATTTAGAAGAGTATGAAAAAACTCTAAAAATTTTAATTACCTATAAGGTAAAATCCAGAATCTTTAACCTGGAATTCAAGGTCATGCACAATATCATCTCAACCATCATTCCAGTTTTAGCTCACCTTATTCCTCTATATGAACTTTCAATCCTCTGATTCCTTCATTCATCTTAAGCATCACTATCTCCACACATTTTAGTCATGCTGTCATACTACTTGGAAAATATTTGCCATCATTCATTTCATCCCTGGCCATCCTACATGGTCCAAAACTAGGCCCATCTCCTCCATGCAACCTTCCTGACCAATACAACCAATATTTGAGTAATCTGAATTACCAAGTTAATAAATATGTAAATATTCATTATGAAAATTATGTGCTAGGTATCTGGGATATAAAAACTAACAAACAAAATCCTTTCCATAAAGGTGCTTATATTCTTTTAGAGGCTAAAATATGTAAATAGATAAGTTTGTATGTGTAACCCAGTGTGGTGTCCCTTCTTGAAACCAGAAGTCAGATTAACTTTTTTACTAAACTTTTGCTAACTTGTAGAGGGCAAATAATGATTCTCTTTGCCAATAGAGACATATTTATTAAAATATATTAGTCTTAAATTCCATGATGAATTTTCAAAGGATATTCTATTTTTAAACTATAGCATGTTAATAAAAATAACCCTGAAAGAATGTAATCTATTTAGCAGAAGGATTATCTCTTTATTATTTTTAACTGTATTTCCAGTATCTAGTACATGGATGTTTATTGATAAACATTTTTGATTTATTAATTGATGTGTAAATATGCATATACACATATATACACAAATGTGTATATATACATCAGCAGAGAGAATTAAAAGCTTCCAGAAAGGCTCATCTAGCCAGTCATATTTCTGATTCTAGATTCATTACTTCCAACTTCATGTTATGTAAGAATGTGTTCTTCCCTCAAGTTCACTTACCACTCATACAATTTATACATTCCTAAGTGGGCTGCCACATCATACTAATTTAGTGGATGGTCTTAGTTACTTATCAGACTTTTTTTTTCCTAGTTAAAAGATCTATGATGTGTTCTAAAGTTTTGCAGCTGAGAGAAAATAACATGTAACTAGAAATTTAATGTTATATGTGTATAATAAAACATTGTTATGTAATGGGGAAAAAACCTTTATAAAACATAATAAATGCAGCTGGGTAGTACAGTTCATAGAGCTCCAAGTCTGGTATATAAATCTATATGAATATATAAATATGTGTGGATTTATTTATATAAAATCTACATAAATATATTCATATATTTACTAGCTATGTGATACTGGGCAAGTCACTTAAACCTTATTGCCTTGGTTTCCTTTTCTATAAAATGAAATGGTGAAGGAAACAGCTAACCACTCTAAAATCTTTGCCAAGAAAAACCTCAAATGGGGTAGGAAAGAGTTGGACATGACTGATATTACTCAATAACAACAGCAATTTAACATTATTGTACAATCCTGAAAAAAATAATCTTTTTAGTATACTAAGTTATTTGATTTGGTTGAGACTTAAGTTTTCAGTTTTTAAAATATTATATATTAGAATTAGAAATACACTATATGGACTAGTAGAAGGCTGTAACAATAAATTTACTAAATGGGTTCTAAATAACCTTGGAATCATATGAGATATCACTAAATTTTTCATACTTTTTGATCCAGATATTCCATTATTGGGAGTATACATAAAGAATATAATAGAAAAAAAGGCCTCATCTTTAGTACAATATTCATAGCAGCAGCACTTTTTGAAATTTTTGCACCATTAAATAAATCGACATTATCCATCGATTTGAGGACTGCAGCATTTATTGTAGTATAAGTACATAATTGAATGTTCATATGCTATAAAAACTCAAAAGCTAATTAATATGAGGAAGAAAAAGAAAAAAATTAGCAGTGTGAATTATTATAGAATGAGACAGAAAATTGTTAACAATAAATTCAGCTCTAATAACATGAATGAAAACAGTAAAAGGAAGCCATATTTGATCAATTACTATAACCAATTATGGTCTTAGAGGTCACATGACAAAATAAACTTACAGTGTCTTATTAAAGAAGTAGGGGCTATGAAGTTCTGACTGTTTGCATCACTATCCTTAAATGTTTGGTTTATGAATTTTCCTTTTATTGACTTTTCTAGAGAATATAAGGAAATTACTCTCCCTATAAGAGAAAAAGGCAATTATTCTTGTGTTAAAGAAAAGAGGTTTATTTAGGTAAATAACAGTCAAAATGGAAAGAAAATGCCAACTAAATTTAAGTAGAGAATTCTGGACTAAGTAGAGAATAAATGCAAATAATAATAGTTAACATTTTCATAGTACTTTTAAATTTGCAAAACTTACATAAAATCATTCCCAAGACTTGGTAAAGTTTTAAGCTTAAATTTTTAACAACTGAAACCTGAAGTTATGCTTTTTTGGGACACCATGTGTTCTTTCTGTCTTTTCAAAAATCCTATGAGTTAAGAGCAGTTATTATTTCTATTTCGCATATGGAGACACTGAGTCTCAGAGAAGTTAGATGACTTAGCGGTAGCTAACAGTTAATAAATTTATAAGGTAGTATTCACATTCAGATCTAACTCTAAATTTTGTATTTTATTTACTAGGAAACCTAGCTATTCCAAAGTATCACATGGATAGGGATAGGTTTTTTTCTCACTGAGATCTTGTAAACCTGTAAAAGGAGCAGTGCTCATCTGAGTGTGAAGATATCAAATGGAAAAACAATTCGAATTTAAAACTCGTTAGAAATTTAAAATGAAGGCGAGAAAGAGGAGAAAAAGGTATATTCAAAATTATCTCATTGGGTAATTCAGTTACCAAATGTTAGAGAGATGAAGATCAAATGTATTGTTTGTTTGGCAAGGGGAGAGGTGTGGATCAATGAATTCAGCTTTTGCTAAATTGATTTAGTATTGGCAGGACTACACACATATCTCCTGAAGCTGTGACCCTACTTTGTTAAAAACACTGAATAAATCTTACAAGTACGTTTTTTCCCGTTATAAGCTATTTGTCCTTTTCTAGGGTTTGCAGACTTGCAGAACTGCTTAAGACCATGACTACCTTAGCTATGTTCTACTATAAGTAGCAGAAACTTACTTAAACAGAAAGCTTAACATTTTTTCAATGCATCTCCACATAGAGACAAATCACAAAGAAACTGTTCTTCAATCATTTTCTTTCAGGATGATCCACTTACCCAATAGCCTCTGAATACATTTCATTCAGTTGTAAAATAATGCCATTCCCTCTGAGGAATGAGTTTCCTGAATCATTTTGTTTTTTTCAGCACCCAACTGAGAAGTTTTTCTTTGAAGTTTTCTCACATGGTTTCTGCATTTAACCCTGCAATGGGAGCTGCTAGTTGGACTTTGAAATTTCTTATTAAAGCTATACCCCCATTTTTGTTGTGATTTATGATGTCACAGTTTTAAAAAGACTCATAAATTAAATGCTTCTGCTCTTCTGAATAACAGAATGAAAATAATTTTTAATCCACTAGAGTTTAGATTACTTATTTTCGCTTGTTATTTATTCAAATGTCCTAAGATTTATTTTTTGGGGGAAGCTACAATTCTATAGCTGGTGAACCTGAGTGAAGGCCAACTGCAATAGTTTATTAAACTCAAATTTGACTTACATTTTAGGGCCCACAATTCCTTAATTGCTTAAATGTATTCATGTTGATTCAAGAAAGAGACAGTGAGTTTGGACTAGAAGGAATGAAAAATCAAATGTAAATTATGGGGATAAGAGAGGGACTATTTGGATAAGCAGGTTCCTGCAAATCTCCTAAATTCAGATGCCAATAATTAGAGAATTGGAGCTATTTTGGGGGTGGGAAGACTGATTTTACCTGAATAGATAAATTGCTATTTTTTCTATAGCAGATTTGCTTAATTTCTGATTTCAAATCTTTGGAATAGTCAAGGCAAGAAAAAATGATCAGTAAATTTCATCATCATGCAGATTGACTCAACTTCTAATAGGCAATCTTCATTTGCCTCCTTCCTCTGATTTGAAGATTTAGAGGTTGTAACAATATGCTCCTCCCAAAACCTTCCTTAATTGAGAGTTCAGGACTATCTAGCTACGCCTCCATTTTTCTTCAAAATTTCTGCTTAGTTTGACCTCCAGGGAATATCCTGTCTTCATGCTAAGTACCCTCTGGGTCTCCCCTATGTATGCACTTTTCAGTTTCCTTTTGTGTATTGTCTTCCCCCATTAGAGGGTAGGCCATTTGAGGGAAAGCCTTTCTTTCCCTAATTTGTATTCCTAGTGTTTAACAGAGTGCAGTCAAATATTAGGTCCTTAAAAATGTTTATTAAATTGAATATTGCATAGAATACTAGACCTGTACTTAGGGACAATTAACTAATACACTTATAACTATGTAACTTTGGACAAGTCATATACAACCTTTGAAGCACAGGTTGCTCAAATGTAAAATGGAGGACACTTACCTTCACAGTGTTTCTTACCGAATGAAATACAATAAAGGCTATTAAATGATTTTTAAATTTTTGAATGACTTATTATTTATTATCTATATTTATTTTGAATATTTTCCCATAGCTACATGTTTCATGTTCTTTCCCTCTCCCCCAAACCCCCACTTCCCATAACCAACCCACAATTCCACTGGGTTTTACATGTATCATTGATTAAGACCTAATTCTATATTATTGATAGTTGGACTAGAGTTACTGTTTAATGTATACATCCCCAATAATATCTCTATCAGCCCATGTTTTCAAGCCATTTTTTTTCTTACCTATTATTTTCTTCTTTATATTCAAGCCATTCACCCATTCTGAGTTTATCTTGGTATAGGATGTGAGATGTTGATCTAGACCCAAACTCTCCCATATTGTTTTCCAATTTCACAGCAGTTTTTGTCAAATAGTGAGTTTTTGTCCCCAAAGCTGGGTTCTTTGAGTTTATCATAGACTGATTTGCTGAAGTCTCTTACCCCAAGTCCATTCCACTGATCCTCCCTTCTTTCTCTTCACAAGTACCATATTGTTTTGATGATTACTGCTTTATAGTAGAGTTTAAGATCTGCTACTGCTAGGCCACCTTCTTTCACGGTTTTTTTTTTTTCATTATTTCTCTTCATATTCTTGATCTTTTGTTCTTCCAAATGAACTTTATTATAGTTTTTTCTAATTTAGTAAAAAAAGTTTTTGGGAGTTTTTTAGGTATGGTACTAAATAATTAAATTAATTTGGGTAGCATGGTCAGTTTTATTATGTTAGCTCATCCTACCCATGAGCACTCAATATTTTTCCAATTGTTTAGATCAAGTTTTAATTGTGTGGAAAACGTTTAATATTTGTATTCATATAATTCTGGCATTTGTCATGGTAAAGAGATTTCTAAGTAGTTTATGTTGTCTAGGGTGATTTTAAATGGAATTTCTATTTCTAACTCCTCCTGCTGCTATGTGTTGGAAATATATAGAAATGCTCATGATTTATGTGCATTTATTTTGTATCCTGCCACTTTGCTAAAGTTGTTGATTATTTTGACTAACTTTTTAATATGTATTTTTTTAACATTTATTAATATGCATTTTTAACATGATTACATGATTCATGCTCCACCTTTCCCCTTCAAACCCCCCCGCACCCCCCCACCCATGGCCGATGCGCATTTCCACTAGTTTTGTCATGTGTCCTTGATCAAGACCAATTTCCAAATTGTTGGTAGTTGCATTGGTTTGGTAGTTTCGAGTCCACACCCTCAATCATGTCCACCCCGACCCATGCGTTCAAGCAGTTGTTTTGCTTATATGTTTCCTCTCCTGCAGTCCTTCCTCTGAATGTGGGTAGCTTTCTTTACCATAAATCCCTCAGAATTGTCCTGGGTCATTGTATTGCTGCTGGTACAGAGGTCCATTACATTCAATTTTACCACAGTATAT
>NC_058132.1:303857506-303894820 GCF_016433145.1 Gracilinanus agilis
TATATATATATATATACATATATATATATATGCCAGAGTCTACTTATTCGATTGTAATCTACTTGAGGGACAGTTGAGTAATTTTATTTCTAGTACAAAATACTATATAAATTATATGCTTTAATGCTATAAATTGACATTTTAAACCTTTCTTTACAAGAATTTGTTAAAGAGAAAGTCAGAGCAATAATAATAATGGGAATAATAGTGAGAACAACATATTGAACATTTTATGAATGTGTTTACATTCATTGCAGTGGTCCTGAAAAAGGTAGAAAAGTCAAAGGAAAATTTGTTCTAGATAGAGAATTATGTGAGAGTGAAGGCAAAGGGGATGAATCAGAGAAGAAGAAAATGATCAACAATTTCAGCAACATTACAGAATACAAAATAAGTCCACAATAACCATGTGTATTTCTCTATATAGTGATCCCTCACCTATTGGAGGAGTTATAATCCAGAGACCCTCACAATAGGTTAAAATCCTTAATGTAGTGGTTATATTTATTTTATTATATATATACATATATATATGTGTGTGTGTGTGTGTGTGTGTGTGTGTGTGTGTGTGTGTGTATAAGCTTTATAAACCCTTCCTACTCTCCTATAAACCTTTTCACACTCTTATTAACCTTTCCCACTCTCTTATAAGCAGTAATCCAATCAGACCCCAGAATACAGAACACAGCACTGTGGTTGGTTGCCTTTCATTCCATCAGGCAATACAGAAATGCTGGCATTGCACTCAGCCATGTACAATCTACAATTCTCCCATAAATAAGGTCTTTTTCTATGAATTATGAGGAGTGGGGCATTTGTCTTAGGTAAATGACTTGAGACGATGTCCCTGCACTTCTCTCTCAAGAAAGCATTATATTTTAAATGATGATTTCTCTGGTCATATTGTTTTATTGTTGAAAGAGAGTGAACTTTAGAATTTTCAAGGTTTCCTCAATTTCCACTCCATACATGTCTAACTCTTCAAGACCCTATTAGAGCTTTTCTTGACAAAGACTCTTTAGTGGATCTGCTATTTCTTTCTCTAGCTCATTTGAATTATGAGGAAACTGAGACAAACAGGGTTAAATAAATTGCCCAGGGTCACAGAGCTAGTAAATTACTGAGGCTAGATTTAAACTCAGATCTTTCTGACTCCATATCTGGCACTCTATCTATTGTGCCACCTATCTACACAATGGACAAGATCATATCACTGTAACCCTAGAACCTTAAACCTGGGGAAACATAGAGATAATACAGTAATGAAATCACAGAATACATGATTTGTAAGGCATTCTTTTTTTTTTTTTAAACTCTTACCATCCATCTTGGAGTCAATACTGCATATTGGCTCCATGGCAGAAGAGTGGTAAGGGTAGACAATGGGGGTCAAGTGACCTGCCCAGGGTCACACAGCTGAGAAGTGTCTGAGGCCAGAATTGAAACTAGGACCTCCCATCTCTAGGCATGACTTTCAATCCACTGAGCTACCCAGCTGCCCCCTTGTAAGGCATTCTAAAGAGCCGATACAATTCTATAGATGCATCATGATAAATGTTTATTAAGTGATCAAAAAAAATCAATGATTTTTCAACATTTCGAAACTCAAGCAAGATATGTTGACTGATTTGATCACAGTCACAATGCTAGTTAATGCCAATAAGTTCTAAATATCAGTCCTACCAACTTCCAGTTTATCATGCTTACTATTCTTAGAAGACAGATTAGATGGACTTTGCCATTCCCCCTTACTCATGCATAAATGTTTAGTTTCAATTACATCTTAAAACTATATTTTGTATTTTAATATTCAGTTATTAATTAATATTATATATGTATCTTAATATTTACTAGTTATGTAGCAGCAATGTTGCATAGTAAAGAGATTAGGAATAAGAAAAAAATGTAATTCAAATCTTTCCTCAAATACTTATTATATTTATGTCTCAGAGAGTCAATTTTCCTCATCCTCTTTAAAATTTAGTTTCCCCATAGCTAAAATAGGTATGTAGGTATAATAGGAGCATTGACTTTACAGGACTATTATTTTTTAAACCCTTACCTTCCATCTTGGAGTCAATACTGTGTATTGGCTCCAAGGCAGAAGAGCGGTAAGGGCTGGGCAATAGGGGTCAAGTGACTTGCCCAGGGTCACACAGCTGGGAAGTGTCTGAGGCCAGATTCGAACCTACGACCTCCCATCTCTAGGCCTGGCTCTCAATCTACTGAGTTACCCAGCTGTTCCCTTTGCAGGATTATTTTGAGGCTCAAATAAGTGTGTATATACATAAATATAAACATAGAAATATATGTGGGTATATATTTATATAGTATTATAAACTTAAACATTATGTAATTTATTATTATTATTTTACATTATTCTGGTACTAAAGAGTAAAAATAACTCATTTTTCAAAAGCAAATTTTCCCTAGTAATGATGCTGCAACTTATATTCTTAAAGAGTTTCCAAAGGTATGGAGGTATTAAGTAATTGATTCAAAGACTCAAATCCAGTATTTGGCAGATACAACCCTTAAAACCAGGTCTTCTTCACTTCAAGACCCATTTTCTATCTACTATTCCATGCTGCCTCTGTTTGATATTTAATGGACAGTGTAAATCTCTTTCCTTTCAGTGATATTCAATTCCCCAGGAAGGACAACAAAGACTGTCTAATCATAGCAACTGCAGGATACAATGGGGATGATAATTCAAAAGGCTTATTTTCATGAAAACAATTGTAACAGAAACAAAAATATGACCCCTTAAGTGCTTCTTACTAAATAGGAGAACAAAAGTTAGAAATTAACAAGCCTTAGACACTGCAGAAAAATGATCAACACATCAGAAACTATACTCAAAAGTCAAAAGGTGAACTTTGAGTAATCAGTATCATGTTTCTTGTCATTTTCCCTTATGTCAACCTGACTTTACTCTGTTCTTGAAGAATACTTTATGATTTATGATTATTTATGGTTTTCAATGGATATAAGTGATAAAACTTCTTTTTTTTCATAAATTTCTATCTTTCCATTCCTCAAAGACTATTTTTTTGGTTTTTGGTTTGCTTGTTTTAGGACTATATGCAGTTAAGGAATTTGTTATTTACTATATTTGGAAGAAGTCCATGACCTTAGAGAAGCAGAATCATCTGGCTGTAAACAACCTTCTATGCAAACCTTATATTCATATCTATAGTTAATCTCCCAAACATCTAAATGCAGGTCACAAATTTAATACTTTAATATCAATCCTATATGCTGTAAATAATTTTGACTTGTTCTCACTCAACTTTGCTGAGTAGTTATTTCAAAATGATGACTTCCTATGTAGAGAATAAGGAAACAAATGTAAAATTTGACATGTTGAATAATTCTTCATCTGTTCTGTCCCCAGGATGGCTTAACCGTGTACATGTATGAGTGAACATATGCATTTTACCTCTGATTATTTAATCAATATTTACTTAGCACAAACTCACTGTAAAATTATTCTCTAGATAGCTAGTAAAAATACAAAGTTTAAGAAAGACACAAAGAACATATAGTCTAGGGATGGAATATGACACAAGGATAGATAACTATATTCGAAAATATTATAAGTATGTTAGCAGTACAGAACAAAATCCCACATGAAGTCTAGAAAGGAAGGACATTCTTGATTAAGGAAACTAAGAGACAATTAATTTACATATGATTGCTTCTGAGTTGAGATTTTAAAATAGTTAAGCAATTTAACAGTTGAAGAAAGATGAAGAATTTAAGACTTATTGAATGATGTAAGGAAAGACATAAAGACAGAAAAGCATTCCTTATATTTCTCAGGATATAGGAAATAGCTTGACCAGATTGTAAAATGTGTCAAAGAGAGTGATCTTAGGATGATTGAAAAGAATCATTAACTCACAAATAGGTGAATATACATATATATATGAGTATATATATATATATATATATGTATGTGTGTGTGTTATATTACATTACATTACATTACATTATATTATATTATATTATGTTATGTTATGTTATGTTATGCTATGCTACGCTATGTTATGTTATATCATGTTATATCATGTTATATCATGTTATATCATATTATATTATATTATATTATATTATATTATTTGCACTCAGGTTTTCCTGACTCCAGGTCTGGCACTCTATGCACTGAGCAAATTGAGCATTATAGCAGAAGAGTTTTGCCTGAAGCCATTAAGCATCCATCTCTAACATCTAAATATCATTGTCAAAATTTTGAAAAGATATAACCAATACAACATTGATTTAAATTGTTTGCACAAAATTGATTGGTAACTGGTAAATGGCAATAAAATTTGGCACATGAATGTATTTGAATACTGTTCCCTAAAATAAAACAAATATGAATTTAAAGAACAATTAGAAACCTCATGTGAACTGTTGCAGACCAAAGTAAACCAAACCATATGAATAGCATAGAAACTAACCATAATAATTGAAGGAGAAAAAAGTCACATGAGAAGATATCAGAAGAGAAAATCCAAGAAACTCATTCATTATGTAAGAGACTATCCATTGCTATAAAAGGAACTGCTGGAGTCTAAATATAGATGGAAGCATGCTATTGTTCACTTTATTTCCTCCATGAATTTTTCTGTGCTCTTTCACAATATGATGAACATAGGAATATGTAATGCATGATAAATCATGTACAATCTATATCACATTACCTGAAGTTTTGGGGAAGGTTGAGTAGTGAGAGTTACATGAATTGAAAAATGTCAAAAAATTATTATTAAAAATGTGGCGAAGGGGGCAGATGGGTAGCTCAGTGGAGTGAGAGTCAGGCCTAGAGACAGGAGGTCCTAGGTTCAAACCCGGCCTCAGCCACTTCCCAGCTATGTGACCCTGGGCAAGTCACTTGACCCCCATTGCCCACCGTTACCAATCTTCCACCTATGAGACAATACACCGAAGTACAAGGGTTTAAAAAAAATGTGGCCAACATGCAATTTTGAAAAAAAAATAAGAGATGATATCAGAAGGAATCAAAAGAGTAGAATGAAAGGTCACAACTGCCAAACTTCCTCCAAAACCTCCCATCTCAAGTTCAGTACATAAGAGTAATCACAATTATGAAGGTTCAAGTTCCCTGCCTGGGGAAGTGGCAGAATGACAATCAGGTTGGCAGAGACTAGACTGCTCCCAGGATCATACTAGCTTGGAAGCACTGAAAACCTGCAGGTTCCCATTTCAAGTCACAGAAAACTTGAACCAGCCATCTTCCCCAGAAGAGAACAGAAAAAAAAGTCAAATTTAAAGCCCAAAGTTGAGCTGTAGGGTGGGAAAAGGAGCAAACAACAAAAAGAAACTAACCATGAGAAGCCTCTGTAGTGACAGGGAAGCTAAAGACAGAAATTCAGAAAAATGAATGACATGAAAATATCTACATCTAAGAATTCAGATTGGACACAAATCCAAAAAATATTCCTATATGAGATTTTAAAAGAGCCAAAAATAATTGAATAAATCAAAAGAGAAATACATGCTAAGATCTAAGAGTAAGGTGTAAGTGATGCTCAGATCCCCAAACTCTCCAAATACACAAAAATAGAAAATAAAATACCTCAAAACAAAAGACAGCAGGAGAGACATGTCTTAATGGGATGAGAGGGGAAAGTAATCCATTGAGTGCTGCATGGGTGGAGCTTATAAAACACACATTAAGGGGAGTAAGGAACAGCTCAAGGCAAATGGAGGCCTAAAGTAAGGAAAGGTCATAGCAAGGAGTAGTCTTACACATGTCCTGAGGCAATAAAACTAGCAAAGGGAAGAAGCTCAGTGCTAGCCTTACCTACTTTCATATGGCCTAAGGCAGTAATGAGTAACCTTTTGAGCTTGGTGTATCAAAATTTGCCAAAAAAAAACAAAAAACAAGCATATCTTGGATGGTGTGTCACTATAAGAAAAAAATCATAATTTCATGATATTTATAGTTAAATAACAAAAATTTATAATTGCAATATAAAACTGTATTTAATAAACCAAAATAGGTAAATTAATATAGGTAGAATTGTCATCTATAGTGCACAGAGTGTATACACTACACTACAGCAAATGTTTCATCTTCAGCATGTGACCCCAATACTTCTCTGTATGAGGCTGCATGCTGCTACATGTCATTGAAAATGGCTACACATGTCAGTGCTGACACACATGTCATAGGTTTGCCATCACCAGCCTAAGGTGACAAAATGGCAGAGCTGGGAACAGACTTACTTGGATTTTAAAATTAATATCCAAGAACTAAATATTATATTTAATAAAGTTTTATTAACAATAACTAAAGTAAGAGACCTAGCCATTTAGCTAGCTTGCCATAGCAAAAGAGGAAGAATGAAGTGGAGCCTCAGAACTTATATAAAATATGACCATGCAAACATAGACAAAAGAAAAAGCATCCTAGGTAATACTGAAAGGATGTTTGGGTAATGTAGTTTTTAGTGGTTCAAGATTTTCCAACTATACACTTAACAGCTGTCACATTACCAGAGGCTGTGAAAAAGCAAGATTTTGGAGAAGAACTATAGGCTGCCAATCAGCCTGAGACAATAGGAGAAGCCCAACTATCCCTGCCCACTTCCACATGGCCTGATACAACAAGACCAGTACAGTGGGAAGCTATTCAAAGTCACCTCTGTCTGCTTCCACAGGGCCTAAAGTAATGAAAGGACATAGTAATGAAGTAATGAAAGAATATAGTAGGGAACGAGACAAAAGAGAACCAAAAGAGTGAAGAATAAAATTTCACTGGAGAAAACAAAAACAAAAACAACTTTCAAGACTTCCTACAAAAAGTCAACAGGTTCACCCCTTGGAACTGCACAGTGAGAAAACCCAAAACAGCTGGACCAACCCCAAGCACCAGAGAAGGCTATACTGCAAGTTTGGAAGAGTCCCTTCTTCCCAGGAGTAGAGCAAACTCTCAATAGATAGATAAAGTAACAAGGGAGGAGAATAACTAGAAAAATAGGCAAAAGACAAAGAAAAATCCTATCCTCAGAAAGTTACTTTAGAAACAGGGAAATGTGGAAAACCTCAGAATGTGAAAAAAGATGTCAGGCCCCAAATTCTTCTTAGAAAAACTTGAAAAAAAAGATTTAAAATCAAATGATAAAAGAAATGATAGATTCAACAACTTGGAAGTTAGTGTCAACCTGAGAAAAACACAGAACCACTGAAGTAGTCAGATAAAACCCAGTCTTTAATGAAGAAAGAAGTAGTGTTCAATATTCAGTCACCACACAGAGTCAAACACCTAAAAACTACACAGAGCCAAGAGCTCTGGAACTTTGGGAACGGTATCTCTGAGAGGATCACACCTTGAGATGATGCTCCCTAGAACAATAAAACACAGGGATCATATATCTTTTGGGGAACTAGGTACAGCAAACATACAGTGACAGATTGTAAGCAGAGTTGGGAAAGACAATGTAGCCAGAAACTGGAGTATCAGGGAATGGTATACTACAATGGATACAAAAAGGATAGTTCTTGGGAACCAAACTCTGAAACAAAGAGGGAAACTTCCAGGACAAAAAGGGGACTTAACATTTGACTTCCTCTACTTATCCTACCTAAACTGGGATCATTAAGTACTTTAAGGTCTATTTCTCAGTCTGAGAAAAAAAAACAGTGCAGAAGAATACAGTACTCTAAAGATTAGAATGAGTAAGAGGGAAAAGACAATAAAAGGTCAAGGAAAAAATTAGCTTCCTAAAATTAGAATTGAGTAAATGGAAACTGATTCCATTAACTATCAGAAAATAAGACTAAATCAAAAGAATGAAAAAAGAAGAAAATTTGAAATAACTTACTTGAAAAAAATCCAGAAAATATATCCAGGAGACACAACATATAAGAATCATCAGAATATCTGAAAGCTATGATAGGAAATAAAGGACCTGGATTCCATATTACAAGAAATCATTAGGAAAAACTGCCCATATGTCCTCAATTGAGAGTGGAAAACAGAAATTGAAAGAATATAATAGTCATTTCCTCAAAAAAAACTAAAATAAAATACCCCAGGATCATTAAAAAAAATAATGAACTCCAAGATCAAGGAAAACATACTTTAAGAAGCAATCAATTCAAGTACTGTGGAGACACATACAGGTTTACACAACACCTTACAGCTCCTACATTGAAGGACTAGAAGGCAAAGTATATGATATTCTGAAAGACAAATGATCTAACTCTACATACAAGAATCAGATACCCAGTGAAACCAACTATAACCCTAGGGGGAAAAAATGATACTTGATGAAACAGAGGACTTCCAGGTGTTCTTGACCAAAAAACAAGCAAACAAACCAACCAAAAAAAATCCCTAGAGCTGAAAAGAAAATTGGGTAATCTAGTTTAACACTCAAGACAAGCACAATAATATTGAGGAGAAACGGAGGGCACAGTAGGAAAAGCTTAAACTTTACACTCATCAGAATTACTTTAAAGTGGGAATAGAACACACTGTCAGCCAAGTATAGAAACCTAACTTAATCCATAAGGTAATAGCAAGGAAAAGGGCATAAGAGAAGAGGGAATGGACAAAAGGGAGGTCAAACAAAATGAATTAAAGAAAGGAAACAAAAAATTTGCAAGGAGGAAAAGGTTGAAAGGAGATGAAGATAGTAGGATAAATAAGGGGAAGAAAGATGAAGGGAAACACACAATTAGCACTCATAATGATGAGTGAACTCACCCATAAAATGGAAAAGCATAGCAGAGTAGATTAAAAACCGAAAGTCTAAAATATGCTATATATGAGAAACACATTTAAAACAGAGACATGTACATATAACAAAAGAAAGTAATGATCATGAATTCAGACAAAAGTAAAATTAGATGTAATCAGAAAAGATAAAGAAGGAAATTATATCTCGATAAAAGTTATCATAGACAATGAAATATATTTAAATATTAATTAAATTATATATGTATATATATATAAATTAAATATAATTATACATAATAATAATTAAATAATTAAATGCAAATATAAATGCAAATATATTTGCACCAAATGGCATAACATTCAAATTCTTAATGGAAATGTTACACAAGTGCAGGAAGGAATAGAAAGTAAAACATTACTAGTGGGGGGACCTCAACCTTTTTCTCTCAGAAGTAGATAAAACAAAAACTAGAAAAAAATTAGAAACCCCCAATTAAACACCAAATTGGAAATCATGAAAACCAAAGGAGAAAAATAAAATCAAAAGTCTAAAGACCACAGGACAAATAAATAATTATATTAGCTGATTTTAAGGGGGGGGGGAGGAAAAAAGATAAAGCATTGCTTAGTTTGATCTTCTTTTAAGGGAAAAAATAAATCAAATTAACAATATCAAAAATGGAAAAAGTGAAATTACAAATAAAGAAGAAGAAATAAAATTATTATTAAAATTATTTTGTCCAAATATGTCAATAAATCTAATAATTTCATTAAAAATGAATATTTACAAATATATAAACTGCCCAGACTAAGAAAAGGGTTAATAGAATGCTTAAACATCTCTATAATAGAACAAAAAAATTTCTGAATGAATCATCAAAGAATTCTCTAAGAAAAAGGCCCAGGACCAAATTAATTCTCAAATGAATTCTAGCAAACATTCAAAAAACAATTAATTCCATTACTATATAAAATATTTGGGAAAATAGAGGAAGAAGGAATTTTTTCAAATTTCTTTTGTGACACAAATATGTTACTGATAACTACACCAGAAGGAGCTAAAACATCAAAAGAAAACTATAGGAGACTCTATAATAATTGTAGATACAAATTTTTAAAATTAAAGTATTATCAAGGAGATTATAGCATTATATCAGAATGATCATAATCAGGTGGGTTTTATACTACAAATACAGGGATAGTTCAATAAAAGAAAAAGTATTGACATAAAATCCACAGAAAACATGTGATTAACTCAGTAGATTCAGAAAAAGAGTTTGACAAAATTCAATTCTCATTCCTTATAAAAACATCAGAAAACAATGGAATGAAAGAATTTCAAGCATTCTTGATGAAAATACCAGAACTGAATTGAAAATGTGACTTTTATGTACTAGTCAAGAGAGAAATTTACAAAAGGTAAATACAAATGAGAAATGATGAGACTTTTTTAATTTGAAAAATTTTATTTAATTGATTAATTTAGAATATTTTTCCATGGTTACATGATTCATGTTCCTTCCCTCTTCTCCTCTCATCCCCCTCCTATAGCCAACGAGCAATTCGACTGGATTTTACATGTGTCATTGATCAAGACATATTTCCATATTATTGATATTTGCATTAGGGTGATTGCTTAGTCTACATCTCCAATAATATCCCCATCAACTCATGTGATCAAGTAGTTGTTTTTCTTCTGTGCTTATACTCCCATAGTTCTTTCTCTGGATGTGAATAGTGTTCTTTCTCATAAGTTCTCAGATTTGTCATTGTTGCTAGTATAGAAGTCCATTACATTCGATTGTGCCACAAAGTATCAGTCTCTGTGTATAAGTTTCTCCTAGTTCTGCTCCTTTCACTCTGCATCAATTCCTGGAGGTCGTTCCAGTTTACATGGAATTTCTCCAGTTCATTATTCCTTTCAGCACAATAGTATTCCATCACCAACAGATATCACAATTGATTCAGCTATTCCCCAATCAAAGGGCATCCCCTCATTTTCTAATTTTTGCTACCACAAAGAGTGAGGCTATAAATATTTTTGTACAAGTCGTTTTCCTTATTATTTCCTTGTGGTATAAACTCAGTAGTGGTAAAAATTATGAGACTTAACAAAGATTTTTTTTTTACATTTCTACTTGGAAAGGTGATATATAGCCCCCAGAAATTTATCAACTTTAGGGCAATTATAAAGAGTTTCCTTAGAGGACATGGACTGTGACTCTTTTTTCCTTGGATAACCTTACAAAAATAATTTAAGAGTAAGTAAAATAGTTACATTGGGAGAAGGTGAAAGGGAGAAGAAATATGGAGGACACTATCTCTCATAAAAAGAGGTACATAGGGAACAATTTTTACAATGGATGGCATAATGCACTAGGGAGTAGAAAACACTTGATCCTCACTCATTTTAATTGTTTAAAAGAAAAAACAATATAATTATATTACTATACAAAGTTATGGTTAGTTATACACAGAGTTGGGTACAGACATTTATCTTATCCAAGTAATGGACTAAGAGAAATGAGGGTAGTGGTAAGAATAACAGAGTACTTCATTGATCAAAAGCTAAAAGGATTTTGAGGAAGGGATGGGTAAGAAGATATGCTTATATAGAAGAGAATAGTCCTGAGGAAGATAAGGTTAGCAACAAGACTATGAATATGAATGGGATTCACTCACTCAAAAAAAAAAAAAAAGAGAATAGTATAGCAGAATTGATCAGTAGCCAGAATCTAACAATATCCTGTTATTTGAGACACATATGAAGCAGAAACACACATACAAAATTAAAATAAATAGGTATATCAAAATATATATTACTCTCATCAGCTGAAGTAAAAAAGGCAAACGTAGCCATCATCATATGAGACAAAACAAAAGATATTGTAACTCAGATCAATACAATAACTAAAATTGACATGAGGACTGATGATGAAACATTAGCATTCTCTCAGGAGTATGGCAATGGAATATAAAATGCAGAATTGAGCATATGTCAGTTTGGCTTAATTGTACTTTTCATATATAAAAGGTATATTCTATTAGAAAATGTCAGTAATGTTTAAAAAAAGACCTATGAAATATTTTTTATTTTTTTATTTTTATACATTTATTAATATTTATTTTTAACATGGTTACATGATTCATGCTCCTACTTTCCCCTTCACCCTCCTCACTCCCCCCACCCATGGCCAATGCACATTTCCACTGGTTTTAACATGTGTCATTGATCAAGACCTATTTCCAAATTGTTGATAGTTGCATTGGTGAAAAACAATTGCTTGAATGCATGGGTTGAGGTGGACATGATTGGGGATGTAGACTGGAAACTACCACACCTATGAAATATTTTAAAAGAGGACTTATCCCATATTATTCAAAGAGAATGTAATGAAAACATTACCTTGTGGTGCTTATAATTTTATCTTCCTTCCCATCAACACATTGCCACCCAACTCAGCATTTACAGATAGATACAAGTCATTTGTTTCTGAAAGAAAAAAAAATCTTGCTTATCTAAAAGATGTTTTCTCTCTGGAAGAGAAAGCACCTGGAGAAAATAAGTCTTAGCCTTGTCAAAAGGAGTATACATTTAATTTATCATTTGTTTCAACAAGAAGTTTTAAGGCCCTTTAAAGAAAATAGCATTTTAAAAAAAGAACTTGCAAGTAATATCTTTTTCTCCAATGCTCTTTAATATTTTGTGGATACTGTAAGGTAGGACTAGAGATACATCTACTTTCTATTAGAACATGCAGGTATGACCAGGTATTTCATTCAATTCACTTGACATTATCAACTTTTATTCCCCAGAGTCAATCACAGTTCATAATGAACCTGTTCCTTTCCTGAGCAGGTCTGTCATAAATGGCTAAACATGGCATTAAAAACCTTGCCCAGGGTCTCAGAAAATGAAAAATCACTTATGGGTGGCTTCTTTGAATAGCTGTCATTTTTTTTAAATTTTAAACCCTTAACTTCTGTGTATTGACTTATAGGTGGAAGATTGGTAAGGGTAGGCAATGGGGGTCAAGTGACTTGCCCAGGGTCACACAGCTGGGAAGTGTCTGAGGCCGGATTTGAACCTAGGACCTCCTGTCTCTAGGCCTGGCTCTCAATCCACTGAGCTACCCCCTAGCTGTCATTTTTTAAAAAGCATATGACTATGGAAAACTGTTCAGATTATTCAGTCAACTTACCTTTCTATCTTTCTAACTGGGAAAATACTCAACTGGCTTATCAATTCTTCTAACCCTTTCCCCAACCTTCTTCATGGATGGTTTAACTACTTTTTTTTTCAAAATACAACTATTAAAAATAACCATTAATTTTTCTTTCCTTCCAATCACTATAGAACTTAACCAATTCTTCAGGACACTTTCTTTAAATCTACATCATATTGCTTTTTTCTCTTTTCTGTAGCTCATCATATTTATTCAATATCACACAAATTAATATTACCCAATGGGAGTAATATCTTATTTAGTATTCCTTCCACTGAACTCTGGGAAAAGACTAAAGTGAATCTGAAACCCAGTTCCATGATAAGTTATATGACCTGAAAAAAGTCATTTCAATTTTCTTATACTCATCTATAATTTGGAAAATAAAACCCCAGCAATTTCATTACCTAAGCTTTAAGGTTTGTTTTTTTTTAAGATCAAATAAATTAACAAAATTGGGAAGACTATATACCTATAAAGTGCTTTAAAATGTAATTATTGGGATCATTGTGACAATTATCATCTTCCCATCCAGATTGCAATTGTAGGAGTACATTTGTCTTATGCCTACTTATCATATATCTTTCTTACTCAGTGACAAGCAAAGAATTCAGTAAATATTGGATTGATCAATTGATCTGAGAAAGTCTATATTCTTCCTAACTCAATTCTCTGTTATTGATAGAGTTGTAACTAGAAGTTTCTGTATCTCAGCATAGTAGGAGAGGTAAAAACAAAGGAACAAAAACAGCTTTTTGAAGGTAACACTAAAGGAGAAATAACTATCAAACATAAACCACAAGATCTTTAAGTTTCTGAAAGGGAAGTAAGTGTTTCAAGGATGAAACCATAGCAAATGAATAGATAAGGGAGAGGTGGAAATATCCAAATTATGGTACTGTCAGCAGTACTCAAAATTTTAATCTTATGATAAAAGCTCAGTCATACCATCCTAGCTTTAGTTATCAGTCTATTTGGAGACAGTATAATGTTGAAAGCAAGTCAAAGGAAGAATATCTTATGGATATTTGTAGGGACAATTCTCAAATTAAATGAAAGAAAAGCCTTAATTATGTTTCCTCAAAAACTGAAAAAAGAATTCTGAATTCTGAATTATTGTTTGCTTCCTTGATTAGTTGGATTTCCTCATTGATTCCCACAGCATGATTTATAAGATAAACAGTCCTGGCACTGAATCACACAATAAATCACAGTGAAATGAGGCAAACGGGAAGTTAATCTAACATTAAATTATTGGAAATGTTCCTCATTTCATGAAAGGGGGGTGAAGAATGCTGACACACACTACATATCAATTCATTCATCTTGTATCTTTACAGGAGGCTCTATATTATTAAATTCCAGTGTTGTTGGAACCAGACCCATGTTGTTAAATACTGCATTCATGTAACTCTGACTTTGTGATGACTCCACAGAATAGGATTGAATCCTTCAAGTTGAGACCCTAGGGAAAGCATTTGGATTATGGGAAAGGCTGAAGGCAAGACTCCTGGGACTGCCCTCAAGTCTTCCTCTTTCACATGCAATATTTCATTTGTTCCAAGATTAGCAATAAAATACTCAACTTTGTGTGCTGAGGAACAATGAAATTGGTACTATTCTATCCAGATGTTTAACCTAGCAAGCTATTAAAGTGGTCCCCTACCAAGGAGAGCAACTTCTCGCAGTAGGGGGTAAAATGATCATTTTTCATGACATGGTCATGAAAGAAAAAAAATGTGACCTGAGTTTCTTCAGTGATGTTTCTTATTTGTTGCTATAATTATCACTGGATCTATACATGACTAAGAGAAAATGTTAGCCTTTTTTTTAATCTGAAAAAGTCTATCTTGAAAGCCTGTAGATAGTATATATGTCCTATTGAGAGAATATGACTCCTTTAATCAGATGGAGAATTAAAAAGTATCTGCTCTATTTACTTATGTAGTTCCTTTCTTTTTTGCTGGCTATCAATCCAGAAATATGGTAGAGCCAGGTTATTCTATTTTGTGAGAGCAGACTTAAATTTTCAGAGGGAGCATTTATACCATGGAATTCAGGAAATGCTATACATTAGGCCTCGGTTTATTTGGGTTTTTTATCTGTATAGGGAAAAAATTGTGTATAAAATGTTAATAATGAAGATTAACCATTAAAAGTGCGTCATTCATTCATGTTTTCCAGAAAGTCCATTGTCAAATATGTACTAACACACACCTGGATCTTTTATATCAATTAGCTTATTTGTGTGCATGTATTCATTTGCAAGTTGACACTTTATTGATGATGTAAGTTTCTCAAGGAAAAGGCCAATATTTTTGGCTTTTCTTCATATTTCACACATTTAGCATAGTGCTTAGATAAGAGCTTAATAACATTTGTTGACTGAATGATCATCTAGTCCAAGTAAAAATTATGTTGGACTTATGTGGAAATTATAGCTTACAAAATGGAAAAGGAGTTTTTCCTAGAATGTTTAGGTCTCCAGAAAAATATATGAATGCCTTCTCAAAATACTGATTTCAAAGAGATAAAATAAAATATATAAAAATACAAGGAAAAATTACATTAAAATATTTATTTTTTTCAAAGATAAGTTTATAAATAACAGGATAAGAACATCTTAAATAAATAACTATATTAAAGTTATAAAAATAGTTTGTAGGTAGAACAGTGAATAGAGCAGTGATGGTGTATCTATGGTATGCATGTCAACATTAGCACACAGAGTGCTCTCTGTTGGCATGCACATTGCTCTCCACACCAACCTACCCCAGAGTTTACTAGAAAGGCAGAGGGACTTGGGAAAAGCTACTCCCTTCCCCTCTCCACTTGATGACATTTTTTTCACATCTCCCTTCCCTCTGCCCAACAGCCCATTGGGAGCACACAGTGGGTAAAGTGGGTGGCTCACAGGCAGTAGAACTGGAGGGGAGCAGAGTTCTTGGGGCACTCCCCTATCCCTCTTAAGTTGCACTGGGGATACTTTTTTCACTTCACCCATCCTTTTGCCCAGCAACTCAATAGGAGAACTTCCTCCCTTCCCTGAGTGAAGTAAGGTGGGAGGGGGTTAGGGCTTGCCCATTACTTAGTGGGGCATCAAGGCATGGCACAAAGTCTCTGGGGGTGGGGCATGTCATGTGGTCTCCAAAAGGTTTGCTCACTGGAATAGAGTATAGAGTGCTGGTTTAGAGTCCCAAAAGCCTGAATTAAAATTCAGACTCTGACACTAACTAGCTCTGTGATCCTACATAAGTGACTTATCCCTGCTTGCCTCCATTTCCTCATCTGTAAAATCAACTAGACAAGAAAATAGCAAGCTACTTTAGTATCTTTGGCAAGAAAACCCCAAATGGGGTGACAAAGAGTTGGATATGACTGAAATGACTGAAAAACAAATAGTTACACATATTTATGTATACATATATATCTATGCATATATAATGTATTATTTGGACTATATGTATGTGTATATTCCTATATATTTACATATATAAAATATATATATTGAATTAACAAAACAACTTCAGATAGAATCCTAACCTCAGTATTTCATAGCTAAAAATGCATAGTTTACAGAAGAATTTTCATATTGTTCATTTCTGAAAAAAAGTTCTTTAGTTATTTTTTATTCTAAAATTTTAGTGAGGAACACTTTTGTATATTTTATTCAGCATCTCCATTTCTTCCTCCAGCCATAGAAGACATCATCCAGCAAACACACATAGATGTACATATACATTCATATAATTAATATACATATATATGCATATATTGTCTTTTGTGTTCCCATTTCTCTTTTGGCTCTACTTATTTTACTCTTCATTATCTCTTCTACTTCTTCCAAACTCTGTTTTTTAATTAATCAGACATCATTTCTTAGGGCTTAGTAGTATTCCATCAAAATTATTTACTAAGATTTGTTTATACATCCCCCAAAAGATGGGTGTCCCCTACATTTCCAATTCTTTGCCACCAGAAAGTGAGTTATTATAAATATTTTGTAACATTAAGTTCGTTTCAATTTTTTCTTCATCTCCTTTGAAAATAGACTAAGCTGGGTCTAAGGATATACTCAATTTTATAGCTCTCAGGGAATATTTCCAAAAAGCTCTTTAAAATGGTTGAATCAATTCATAGTTCCACCAATAGTGCATTAGTGTCCTCACTGTTCCATGTCCCCTCCAACTTTTGTCCTTTCCCTCCTTTGTTATTTTGGTCAATCTGGTCACTCAGAAATGTTTTTGGTGGCTTTTCCCTAATCAGTGCTTTGGTGTACTTTTTCATGTACCTATATAGGGCAGGGCATTTTGGGAAAGAAGCCAAATTCTATTTGTCTTTTAGAATGGCTGGCAACAGAACATTGGCCCAGGGCCCTGAAAGTTATCAAGAAGGGAAATAACATGATGAAAGAAGTTTTGGGGTGGGTTTGTTTTGTAACATAATAGAATATTAATGGAAAGGAGGATAAGGTAGACTGATCTGCAAATATTGCACTTTTATAATCCAACCCTGAGATATTGATTTGGGAGAAGGTTAAGAGGAATCACTTGAGAGATGCAAGTATGAACAGGATAGTTGGATGTGGGATCATGTTGCAATGAGAGCTTAAATATCAGATCTAAAGGGAGAGACACAAGTTGAAACCAAAAAATGTGGTGTTGACCAGAGAAAAATTTCTAGAGGGGGGAAAATAGCTAATTAGTAAGAGAAAAAAAAAGAACTGGAGAAAAATCAGATACAAATCCATGGAAAATCTGGATAAGAATACATGGATGTAGGTCACAGAGGAAGCAAGTTCTTCAATGACAAATCATTCTATACTGTGATCTCTTTTATTTGAGGAATTGAAATACATTGCCACATGAATAAAAGTCTAGTGATATTATCTTCTTTGGTTATATAACTCCATGGTTAGACTTTCCCTTCAGAATGGGAAACTAAAATATATATAAAAAAAGTAATGCACTCTTACACTAACTGGCTAAAATTAAAAATAATTTCTCTCCATGGATACTGAATTGCTTTCACTCAAGGAGACATTTGGGTTTTTACTTATTGATTATATCATGAGTTCTTTCTCACTACTCTCTAATTGTCTATATTCCTCAAAACAAAATGAGTTCTTACATGTAATGGTTAAATGGGTGGTCACCAAAAATTGTAATTAACCCTTATGTCATGACTGTTAATAGCTAGATTTATTAATAAGAAAAAGAAAATAAGAGAGAAATATAGAAAGGAAGTGAAGGATTTCCTAGCCTAATAATTCAGAGTTTAACAACCCAGTGTCTGTCTCTGAATCTCAGCTTCAGAAAATAGCACCCTCAACGTCCTGCTGGGTCTCATATTATAAATACCTACTACATCCACAAGCTCTCTTACAGCACTCCCCAGGAACCAATCACAATTCCTCAGTCATCCCAACACCACTGTGGGAGTGTTGGGGGGTGCAGGTTGGGGGTAGGCAGTGTCTGTGTTATCACTTCCCTGGTTGATGATTGACCCAAATTCAAAACACATGGAAGGGAAGTCTAACTCTCTGATTGATCAAATCACAATACAAATTCCCTTCTCTCACACATAATAGTGGTTACTCTATAGCTGAATTTCTATGGCCATTTAAAAATTAATTAAATGTCCTTCTTTTGTTTTTCCAATTATATCTCTATCTAGAGAAATATCCCTTGTTAAGGAGGAGGTTGGGTAGCAATCAAGCAGGCAGAGAGAAACAGACACTGGGATATAAAAAAAGAGAAACAGACAGCAGAGATATGCACAGAGACAAAGAAGCAAAATCAACATAAGCACCAAGGCAGATCATAATGCAGCATCAAATGAACCTAATTCTCTTCATCTACAAAGATCAGAGGCAGATGCAAAAAGTGATCTTTTGTCTCCTCTTTAGGGCCAAAGTTGGTGTTTCAATTCCAGAGTGCACAATTTTGCTTTGTTTCCCCTTTTCATTTACATGGCTATTGTCATTGTAAGCATGATATTTGGATAAATCCTATCTGATCATGTGGTATGAGATTTATGGCACATTACTATAGTCTCCTTACTATTATTGTTTTAAAATTTTTGCATTACCAGTCATAAGAAAAATAGGTCTATAGTTTTCTTTCTGTATCAGAGTTCCCAAGTTTAGTAATCAAAGCAATATGTGTAGGGCAACTAAGTGGTACAGTCGATAGAAAGCCACTGCAGAAGGTGGGGTTTCCTGTGTTCAAATCTTGCCTCAGACACTTTCTAGCTGTGTTACTTTGGACAAGTCACTTTACCCCAATTGCCTAGCCCTTGCCACTCTTTTGCTTTGGAACAGATATTCAGTATTGATTTTAAGATTAGGATCTATACTGAGTATTGGTTTTAAAGGAGTAAGCATTTAGGATTTCTTGTTTATCCTTATATTTCTTTTTTTATCTTGTCCTCTCCACAAAATCATGTTTTGCTTCTGACTATTGATTCTCTTAATATACTCTCCCTCTTATAATCCCTCTTTTTCTCTATGATTTTTCCCCTTCTTCTCTGTTGGATAAAAATATTTTAACTTTACAACTGTGTGTGTATTCTGCTCTCCTTGATCCAGTTCATTCAATGAGGTTCAAGTGTTACCTTCTCCCCAAACACATTTACTATTCTGTTATAATAACTCTTCTTTGTATGTCTTTTTTATGTGAAATAATTTTCTCCCTTCTTCCAATTCCTTTACCATTGTTCAAGAGAATCCTTCTTTCTCACTCTTCCATTCTTCATTTGAGATATTTCCAATATTATAGTGATCACATCTTCACATAAGTCACTCACACTCTCAATAGATTACTTTTAACTATCCTAATGATTAAAAAGTTTTTTTAGCAATTACAGGTAATCTCTTCCTTTATAGAATTGAAAACAGCTTAAAATTATTGTCTTTTATGATTTAACATTCATGTCTACCTTTTTATGCTTCTCTTCACTTTTGTTTTTGAAAGTCAGATTGTTCTATTCAGCTTGGGTCTTTTCATCAGGAATGCTTTAACGTTCTCTATTTCATTAAATATCCATTTCTCCTCTGTAACATTATTCAGTTTTCCTGGGCATGTTATTCTTTGTTGTAATGTTACATGTATTGCCTTCCAGAATAACATATTGCAAACACTCTATTTTTTTGTTTCTTTTCTAGCTGCTAAACTTTTGTGACCTTTACTAAGACTGCTTGGTATTTGAAATATATTTTTCGAAGGCTTTCAGTATTGTTCTTCTTATCCTGGGAGGTCTGAATTATGGATATAATATTCTTCAGAATTTTTATTTTGGGAACTTTTTCCAAAGGTGATGAGTGGATTCTTTCAATTTTCATTTTGTCGTCTGTTTCTAAGATATCTGGGTAATGTTGCTTTATAGTTTCTTGAAATGCCTTGTCTAGCTTCCTTTTAATCATGGTTTCTGGGTGGTCCAATAATTCTAAAATTTTATCTCTTTAATTTACTTTTCAGGTCACTTATTTTCTCTATGATATGCTTTTTGGAAGAAAATGAAGTGAAGAATAGTATGCTTCAATCTGAATTCAGATTCTATCAGTTCTTTCTTTAGACTGTTTCATCCTAAATCCCATGGAATTTTCTTACAGCCTCACATTGTCGGTAATAGTTGTCATTCACATTTGATCATCATACTTTATTGCTTTTACTGATTCTGTGCACTATATTTTGTATCACTTTGATTCAGTATTTCTAGTTTTTATTATTTTTTGATGATCATCTTCTCTGTTATTTCTTCTGACACAATAGTATTCCATTACAAGTATATACCAAAACTTGCTCAGCTATTCTCCAGTTGATGGGCTTCTCTTCTGTTTCCAGTTCTTTGCTAAATCAGAAAAAAAAGCTGCTCTAAACATTTTTTACAAGCAGATTATTTCCCCTATCTTTGATCTCTTTGGGATACAGACCTAGTGGTGTTTTTGCTGCATCAAAAGGTATGCATAAATTGATAGCCCTTTGAGCATGGTTACAAATTGGTTTCCCAAATAATTGTTTCACAGCTCCACCAACAGTGTATTAGTGCCTTAGATTTTCCACATGCCCTCCAACATTCATTTCCCCATTTTGTCTTATTAACACATCTGATAAGTATGACATACCTCAAAATTGTTTGAATTAGCATTTTTCTAGTTAATGGTGATTTAGAACTTTTTTTCATATGACTGCATATTAGTTTTAATTTTTTTTATTTGAGAATTGTCTGTACATATCATTTGGTCATTTTTCAACTGAGGAATGTTTTGTATTCTTACAAATTTGACTCAGTTCTCTATATATTTGACAAATAGTCTTTGTCAGACACTTGCTATAATTTCCCTAGTTTGTTTTTCTCATCTTAATCTTTATCAGTTTTGTGTGTGCAAAAATATTTTAATTTAATGTAATCAAAGCAATCTTTTTTATGTCTCCTAATGTTCTCTATATCTTCTTTGGACATAAATTCTTCCCTTATCCATAGAACAGACAGGCAAACTATTCCATGCTCTGCTAATTTGTTTATGGTATCACCCTTTCTCTAGTATGACTTTATCATGGGATATGGTATGAGTTGTTGGCCTTTTGTCTTGTTTCTGCTATAATATTTTCAGTTTTCTTAGAAATTTTTGTCAAATAGTGAGTTCTTTCAAAAGCTTGTATGTTTGGGTTTGCTGACTGTTAAATGCCTAATCTCTTCCAGTGATTCACTGCTCTATACTCTTAGCCAATATGAGACTGTTCTGATGGCTTGTCTCTACTAATATTCCCTCCTTATGAGCCTAACTTTAATGACATATACTATACATAGCTGATCTTGTAGACCATTTCTCTGCTATGATTCTACTTCCTTGAAAAATTTGAATAAAATGCATTCAGCAAATATTCATAAGATTCCTACAGTTAATAAGATAGTTTTGACATGAAAATGCAGGAACAAAAAATGACAGTGACATTCTTAAGAATGTAAAAAGTGAAATACGAAATGTTTATGTGATACAAGGCAGAATGCAATAAGGGCAAAAAAGAGATTGAGGCAGATTTGTGCAAGAAGAGATTTTTTTTCTTGGAAAGAATGGGGATTAAGACACCTGAACGGGGTCTTGAAATACAGGAAAAAATTTCAGCCATATTCAGGAAGCTAAAGTGTATTTCCTGTTTGGGAAGCCATTTATGCAAAAATATTGACATGGAAAACTGAAGAATGATTATTCATGACAGATAGGAATCAAATTTGGCTGAAACAGGAAGTGGTTAAAAGATATTGCTTTAAAGAATCCAGGAACAAAAATATGTTGGAGTCAAATACTAGTGGGTGTACAATGTCAGAATAAGGATGACATTTTGTCGCATTGGCAACAGTTAATCTATGACCATGTTTTTGCCACCACCCTTCCTAAGGCCATAGCATTGTAAGCTATTGATGTACTCTATGGGAAGGTAATTTCATGATGGGTCAATTTTTTAAAAACATTTTTAAAAGTTCAGAAATTAACAGGAGGTTTTTTTTTGCCTTTTTTGTGTTCATTAATTTTTTCTAAATTATATGTTAATAATATTTTTTATATTTGTTTTCTTGTATTTTACAATCCATGTTCTCTCTTGAATGTAACATAACATGTAACATAATGTAACATATAACTTGAATGTAACATGACAGAAGTTGTACATACGTGATTATGTAATACATATTCTATGCTTATCATATTGTGAAAGAAGACACATTGTTTATACTACAGAAAAATCTGTATAAGAAATAAAGAAAGGTATGTTTCAATTTACATTCTGACTTTGTTCCTTCTATGGTGATAGGTGTCCTTTTATTTTCTTTTTTCTCCTGAGTGTCTTGGAGTTGTCCTGGATCCCTGTCTTGTTGATAATAGTTAAGGCATTTACGTTTGATGATCATACATTTTTGGTGTTACTGTGTATAACATTCATCTGGCTCTGCTTCCTTCACTCTAAATCATTTCATGTAAGTATTTCCAGGATTTTTGTGATCCCCTTATTTGTCATTTCTTATGGCACAAGAGTATTTAATTATAAACATAAAACAACTTGTTCAGCTATTCTCCAATTGATGGATTTTCTTTCAGGTTTCAGTTCTTTGCCACTATAATAAGAGGTTCTATATATAATTTTGTAAATAGGTTGGTCACATTGCTTTTTTTTGTCAGAAACTTTTAAAAATTTATCGTATTCAAAGTAATCTGTTTTATGTCTTAAAATGTTCTCTATATCTTTTGTCCAAAATTTTTCTGTTTTCTAAATACCTGATGGGTAAAATATTTTATACTCCCCTAACTGTTTATGGTATCACCCTTTATTTCTAAATTATGTATCCATATTCACTTTACTTTCATATATGGTGTGAGATGATATGTGGCTTTTAAGCATACAGGAAAAAAATTTATTAGAGAGTCTCTGACCAAGGTTTTAAAAAAATGTCATATTTCTTATATTTTTACATGCAATGTTATTTTAAGACTCTCTTTCAACAATGTTCAAATTAATTTCCCAACCATACTTGGGTTGTTTTGAAGGAGAGACACCTGAATCCTCTTGAGTTATTGTAGGGCTGTTGACTGTTAAATCTCAGCAACATTTTGTTAAAGATGCTTTTATTGTGTTTTATAAGTAAGGAAGAGGAAAAGAGGAGAGGGAGACATGCTTGAGATCAAATTGCTTGATTTTGCATTTGGAGTATGTGCTCCAGGCCTCTAAATAAATATACAAAGAACACTTACCTTAACTTCTGATAAAAAGGATACCTTTCTTCAGGTAGGTCAAGAGAGCCAGCTCTTTGGAGAATTTAAAAAGGTGAACAAAATGTAACTTAATAAGTCATTAGGGTAATTATTGTAGCTCTAGATCTTGTCTCAGATTTTGTTGAAAATTATTCAACAATCACTTTATGCAATTTTAAATCTTACCATCCGGCCATGGAATTATGTTTGTAAGCCACTGGGGAGAGTGGTTGGTGCTGAGGAAAAAGGAAGCTAATTTAGATTTGAAAGAGTATATATTATAATTAGGGCTAGAACAGCATGCAGGAGGAGTCTTTTTCTACCATTCCTCCTTTTAATTCTCACCATTGTCTATAAAATTAATTCCATTTGACCACTACCATTCAAAGGCATGTTTTCTGGAGAGGCTAAACATGTTTTAATACCCTGTGAGAAAAGGCTTAATTGTCATGTTTATGTGTGCATTACTATGGTCAGTAAAAATCCACAGCAAATAAATCTGTCACTTTTTTCCTGGTATCTATTCTATACAAGTCATTTCCCACTCTAATAAATGGTAAAAAGCAATGAACAGGCAGTTTTCAGACAAAAAAATCAAAGCTATCTATAATCATATGAAAAATTCTCAAAATCACTATTGTTTAGAGAAATTCAAATTAAAGCAACTCGGAGGTAATATCTTACATCTATCTATTGGATTGCATAATCTGATAGAAAAGTAATATGACAAAAATTGAAAGGATGTGAAAAATTAGAATGCTAAAGCATTGTTGGTGGTGCTATGAACTGATCCAACAGTTCTAGAGAACAATTTGGAACTATACCTGCAATGATGGGCAAATGATTCCCCGAGGTGTAGTTTGCCCATCACTGCCTTAAGCAATTCCCTAATCACTGCATCTGGATGTGGGGGTGTAGTGATTAGGGAACTGCTTATGGCAGTGATGGACAAACTATGGCTTGGATCTGGCCTGCGGGGAATAGTTTGCCCATCATTGTCCAAGGGGATATAAAACTATACATACCCTCTGACATAGCAATACAAGTACTATGTCTCTATCCCAAAGATTTTTTTAAAGAAGAGAAAAGGACTTATTTGTACAAAAATATTTGTAGAAATTCTTTTTATGGTAGTAAAGAATGGAAACTTAGGAGATGTCCATCATTGAACAAACTGTGGTATATAAATATGATGAAATAACATTGTACTATAGAAATGACTGGCAGGTTTCTTTCAGGGAAAAACTGGAAAGACTTACATAAACTTACACAATGTGAAGTGAACACAAACAGGAGAACATTGCACAGAGTATATCACAGGATGATCACCTGTGAATGAGAATGACTTTTTATTCTCAGGAATACAATGATTCAAGACAAATCTTAATGAATGATGGAAAATGCTACGTACCTTCATGGAAAGAACCAATGGAGTATAAATGCAGATCAAATAATCTGTTTTCCTTCATTTTTGGGGTATGCTTTTGTCTGTTCCCCCCAACATTATTAATATAGAAAAAATATTTAGTATAACTGCCTATGAATAACCCATATTAAACTGATTGCCTTCTCAATGAGGGTAGTGGGAAGGGAGAAGGAGAGGAATTAGAATTCAACATTTTAAAAATTATTAAAATGTTTTTATATGTAATTTGAAATATATTAAATATTTAAAATGGAAGTTAAAAATAACAATCCCCCTAAATCTATTCTAAATATATCAAAATAGTATGTGGATTCATCAAATCACTTCAAACTGAAAGCAATTGGCACAACACGGAAATGCCAAAATGAGCATTGAGAGAATAAATGTCAGAACTTCCAGGGGTGGAATCAAGATGTTGGAGTAAACCAGAGCAGTTCCAAGGCAGCAGGAGAATCCTCTCCAACTAATATTAAAATATGACCACAAAATGAATGCAAGAGTGAAAGAACCAACAAGGAGACAGAGTGAAAACAACTTTCAAGAATAGAAAAACCCAAAAGATAGGTAGATACTATCTATGGCACTGGGTAGAGAGGAGTGCAAAGTTGGCAAGAGGCTGTAGCAAGCAATGAAGAGAAAGCCAAGAGCAAGCCACACACCCCCAGCCCACATCTTCTGTCCCACGTTGGGAACCTCAGTCCAAGGCAACATTCAGACTTTGTGATAGTGCCTGGGAAAATAGTGTTCCAAGTCAACCCACACTCCTTGAAATGTCAAACCTGGAGAGAAATCCAGAGACCCAGCCAGGGCAGTATGGCTGAAGTGGGCTGATCCCTGTGGGCCCAGAGCAAAGCCAAGAATTCCAGGCCAGTCTTGGGATGAGGACAGAGTTCACAGTGTGGGTGGCTGATAGTACTAAGTACTGATCTTTTTGCCTAAAGCTTAAAGCAGAGCTCCAAGACAGGGCAATTAAGGGTGTGCCAGATTAGAACAAGTACACTAAGTAGTTCTTGATTTGATCAAGATCAAAGTAAGACCAAAAGCTTACCACCAAGCCTAAGGCCAGTCTTTGAGTTTTTAGGCTCTCAAGGGTTAATTGAATCAGCAGGGGGAGAGGGCTTTCAGAACTCTTAGCCCTCAGATCATCATCAAATCATCCTCCATGAACTATAACTGGTAAAAACCTAGAAAATATCATGAGCATAGCTTCAAGGAAGGACTGAAGTTTAAGAGGGCACCACAATTTCTCAGAAAACAGAGCCTACCCATAATTAGATAGGAAAAATGGCAGACAAAAAGCAAGGTACAGAGATAGAAGGAGATAGTGAAAGCAAAGCAAACACATGCAAAGTCCAAAAGAAAAATATGGTTTGGATACAGATTCTGGAAGAGTTCAAAAAAGACTTCAAAAACCAATTAAGACAGGTGGAGGAAAAGTGGGGAAAAGAAATGGAAGTGATCCAAGGAAAAATCAAAGTCATGCAAGAAGAAACTGACCAATTGAAAAAGGAGAACAAAAACTGACAGAGGAAAATCAGTCTGAAAAATCAGAACTAGTCATCTAGAAGCTAATGATTTCTTGAGAAATCAAGAAACAATATAGCAGAATCAAAGGAATGAAAAAACAGAGGAAAACATGAAATATCTTATTGAAAAAACAACTGATCTAGAAAATAGATCTAGGAGGCACTGAAGAAAGTGTTTATAAAACTTAAAGCATTATACAAACGTAAGCTAGAATTATGAACATAAGTATCATTTTCTAATACAGACCTTCCCCAAAGATACAGTTTAGGGCACTAGAAGTGCAGATAAAAGACAACTAGAGGAAGCTAGAAGAACATAAGGATATTTGCATTTAAGTGTGAGATAAAATTTTTATAGATATTTTCCAAAAAAGCTTTATGTGAGGTGACCATTACTGTATTTGGATTTTAAGGATGTTAATAGCCCCCTTCCCCTTTGGGAGGGGTATTAAAAATAAAGAATAAATTTAGCTTTGTATATTGCCTATCATCCTTCCCATCCTTTCCACAGTACCTATCATCCTTCACCATTTTGCCTTCCTTCACTGAAGTTCCTTAATAAAATACAAATGCTTTCTTCCTAAGGAAACACATCAAGATATTGTCAGCCATTCACAATTTATTGGAAATTTAATATTTAGATTAGTTTACATATTCTATTAGTCCCAAGTGAAGGGGGCAGGAGGAGTGCAATTGCTACCATTACCATTTGGGGAATCCATTGACTGCTAAGGAGAAAAACAAGAAGACTGTGCATCTTTGGAATGATGATGGAGAAAGAGAAACACTACCAAAGAAATGAAGTGGAAAAAGAAAGGAGAAATGGGGAATCTTAAGTGGCACTATACTGGTAAATATTTAACAGGATTTCTTGAAAAAATGTACAATACACTGTTGAGTTTAAGCATATTACTAATATTTTCTCCATCACTTTCTTACATCTAGAAAATGAACAAAATAATAAATCAAGTCTTGATTTGTAGAATGTTCCAATTTCCAAAGTGTAAATGTTGACAATAAAAATTTAGCAATCATTTCTGATAAGCCAGATCAACACTCTTGAATCCAAATCAAATTAAAGATTTTATCTAAAACCAGGAAATCACTGCATTTTGCAGTTACTTCAGAATTATATCTTAAAAATACTGATGGACTTATGAAGTTAGGCTAGTGAAATTCTCAGTGACTGAAGAGGCAATGTCTGTCAATGGAAAGGACATCAATCTTCTGCCCTTGTAATATATCCTTCATACTATATTGCCTTATAGAAAAAAACAAAACAAAACAAAACAAAACAAAACAGGGTATAAAGTTCTGACTGTCCTTAGACTGATTTTCCAAGTACAGAAGCTGTGTCTACATAATACTTACATGTATTTGGGCATATTCACTGCATACAGTATCTTCTACCCATTTACTTGATTCCTCCCTTAATATACACACTTGCCCTTACTGACTCCCCACTTCTTTTTCTCCCTAGAGAACTTCTCATTTAGATAAATTCAATTCACTGAATGCATCAATTGAGTCAGTTGGTTATGATGTCTTGCTGTAGTATTTTAAGGAAGAATGAAAATGTTTCCTCCACATACACAGTTTGCAATTCTATATCTCTCTAATAGCCTGTGAGTGTTGTTGTAACCGAAGAATTCATCACCTTGCCTCTAAACTAGGTATAGGATTTTCTCTAAACTTAGCTCAACTACTTCTTGGATAAAAGACACACAGTTCCTGCAGAACATGTATGTAAACCTTTCTAGCTTCATAGAGTTGAATATATTGAACCTTGTTGTGAGCTGGTGACAGGGCTGACCCCTATCACTTGAAGGCAGAGGGAAGTGATATGTCAGTGTTTTTAGACATCTGGCACAATAAAAATATAGGATAATAGAACTGGAGCTACAAGGTATCTCAGATAATTCTTCATTTTTCATTTGCGGAAACTGAGCCTTAGAGAGATGAAATGACTCGCCCAAGATTACCCTAATGAAAAAAATTATAACAATAATATTCCTTGAGGTATATAAAACACTGTATATTTGATCTCATTTGATCCTCACATGAATTCTGTGAAGGTGCTATTATTATCTACATTTTATAAGGAAAGAAATTGAGTTTGAGATAGGATAAATGACTTGCTTAGAATTACTGAGTTAAATATATCTCTGAAGCAGAATTAGTGCTCAGTTCTTCCTATTTCCAAGTCTAACATTTTATCCACAGTGCCACCTAGATGACCACAGCAGAAAAATTAGATTTGAATCTAGTTCCACTTACAGAGATGATTCACTTTTCTTTATTCGCACTGCCTTTTAACTGGGTTTATGTTATGGTGGCAGACATTTATATACATAATGTTTTACTTTGGCACCTGTAACATTGGTTACCAATTCTTACCTAAGACATTTACAAATAATTTTCCTCATTTTATCCCATGATAGTTCATGTAAACATTCCAAAATTACAGGATATACTTTGTAAAAGAAAGCTTCACACACATAACTTTAAAAGTGTATGTCATTTTAAAATAAAAGATTATGGTTAAAGATATCAGGGAATTTGGTCATGATATGGCACTGAAGCTAAATGCCCCACCTCTCCAACACACTGACTATGATCTAGGGCAAGTTAATTACTTCTCAAAACTGTCAGATATCTAAGATTAAAAGTTGCAGTCGGGGGGCAGCTGAGTAGCTCAGTGGAGTGAGACTCAGGCCTAGAGACAGGAGGTCCTAGGTTCAAACCCGGCCTCAGCCACTTCCCAGCTGTGTGACCCTGGGCAAGTCACTTGACCCCCATTGCCCACCCTTGCCAATCTTCCACCTATGAGACAATACACCGAAGTACAAGGGTTTAAAAAAAATGTTGCAGAAAAGATGCCTACTTTGATCAGTGGGAAGAATTTTCTCTCTTGTGAATCCCTAAAAAATTTAAATCATAAGTCCAATCTCTATCCGTACATATTGTGCTTAATGAAGAATATTATGGAAAATTTATTCCTGATAGGAAAATCAATGGATGAATGTATGAGGGCAGGGAATATGGTCATAGTACATTTTGACTCATTATATATGTCAAAGAAACCTGAAAAAGCAGTTTGTAGATAGGATGCATTACCCATGAACATACCCCTCATAAGAATGGCATAAAATCAGTGATGGGCAAACTTTTTAAAGAGGGGCCCAAAGGAAAGGAAATGCTCATCTGTCAGTCTGTTTCTAAGGCAACTCTTTTGAAGTTTCATTGTACTGTATCTTACTCATTGTATTCCTCAGATTAGGAATAATGTCACACAGCTGGATAGAACATTTCAGAGGGCTGCATCTGGCCTGCAGGCCATAATTTGCCCATCACAGGAAGCTCCAAATTCCCATATATGCTTCTTAGTAAGGTACATTTTAGTATATGCTGCCACAAAGTATGTGAACCCACTTTAAAAAACAGGCAACTCCCCTCCATTCCATCCAGCTGCTTTGGCTGCCAATGACTACTGGACTCAATTGTAGGTTTGTAGCAGATAACTGTGCCAAGATCAAGAGAGCCAGTTTATAGAGGCAAAGTGATGAGAAATTAACCCCAGAGAAAAATATACAATTGCCAGTTTTTGCTCCTCTCACAAACAGAAATGTCAGAAAAAAAGGAAATGCTTCAAATAATGTAAAGGGGGGGAAGCATCTCAAATTTAAGAAAACAACAGTTTTGTATGAAATGGGAATTTAGAGAAGGAAGATGACCTTGGAATCATTCTAGTCCAAACCTCCTACTTAATGAATAAGAAAATGGTAGCCAAAAGAGATTACTTTGCCTACTAATTTTCCCCACTCAATCTTTTTTCAATTTTGTCCTATGCTTTATTCCCCATTTGAAGTTTTCTTGGCAAAGATACTGGAGTGGTTTGTCATTTACTTCTTAAGCTCATTTTACAGATGAGGAAACTGGGGCAAATGGTTAAGTGAGTTACCCCTGGTTAAATAACTAGTAAGTGTCTGAGGCCACTCTTGAATCTTCAGATTCCAAGCCCAACAATCTATCTACTGCACCACCCTGTTGCCCTATTTGTATCCTTATACTTTTAAAATTAAAATCCAAATATATGTAACTAATAGATCTGAGAAGCACAGTAACCTACACAACAGGTATTTAATTAATATTTACTGACACGAATTCAGTCTCTAACTCAGTGAAATTTAATTTTAGTGGGCTCTCCTAAGGAAAAAAGCAAAAGAAATGACAGGCACAAAAAGCGACTTTCTGTCTGTGACTCAAAGGTAATCTTCTTCATGGACTTTCTCCCCACGTCATTGCTAATCTGAGACACATAAGTAATTAAATAATTAAAAGGTTAATTGATCATCAACATGTTTTGACAGTCAAGTTAAAATAAGTGATAATTTAACATGAGAGCTAAGAAGCTTTAACAGAACCACAAATTCTCAAATAGAAGCAAAGAGACATACTATCAGTAAATCAAGGAACAAGCATTTCTTTGTTAAGTTTCTTCTGTATTCCAGATACTGTTTACATTGCTGAGGATACAAAGGAAAAAAGAAAGGGGGTATGGAATCACTGGACTTAGAGAGTTTATATTCTATTTTAAAGAGAAGATAGACATAAATCTTTTATCAAAATAAATACAAAATGTTTTTTTTTTCCTTTACTGAAGAAAGCATGAGAAAGGAACTTGTCAAGAAAACATTAAAGCAGTTTTAATAAGCTTATATATAGTTTGGGCAGCTGGGTGGCTCAGTGGATTGAGAGCCAGGCCTAGAGACTGGAGGTCCTAGGTTCAAGTCTGGCCTCGGACACTTCCAGCTGTGTGACCTTGGCCAAGTCACTTGACCCCTATCCCCCACCCTTACCACTCCTGGGCTAAGGACAGTCCCTAGCCTAGATGAAAAAGGAGGAGGGTTGGGCGTGGGGCTAGCAACCCCACCCTGTAAAAACTACATCTGCTAAAGAAACTGCAACCTAAAGTAGGGGCAGCTGGGCTAGCTCAGTGGATTGAGAGCCAGGCTTAGAGACGAAAGGTCCTAGGTTCAAGTCCGGGCTCAGACACTTCCCAGCTGGGTGACCCTGAGTGACCCATTGCCTACTGGTTGTGGCCCTATGCTCCTAGAATGGAGTCCCAGGATAAAAAAAAATATATATATATATATATATATATATATGTATATATTTATTTATTTATTTATTTATTTTATTATTTTTAAGAAAATTTTTCCATGGTTATATGTTTCATATTCTTACTCTTCACTCCACTCCCTCAACCCCCCCCTTCATATCCAACACCTATTTCCACTGGTTTTAACATGTGTCATTGATCAAGACCTATTTCCATATTATTGATAGTTGTTCTAGGTTGGTCATTTAGAGTCTACATCCCAAATATGTCCTCATCAACCCATGTGTTTAAGCACTTATTTTTCTTCTGTGTTTCCACTCCTGTAGTTCTTCCTCTGAATGTGGATAGCGTTCTTTTCTATAAATCCCTCAGAATTGACCTGGATCATTGCATCGTTGCTAGTACAGCAGTCCATTCATTACTTTCAATTTTACCACAGAGTATCAGTCTGTGTGTACAATGTTCTTCTGGCTCTGCTCCTTTCACTCTGCATCAATTCCTGAAGGTCATTCCAGTTCACATGGAATTCCTCCAGTTTATTATTCCTTTGAGCATAGTAGTATTCCATCACCAGAAAATACCACAATTTGTTCAGCCATTCCCCAATTAAAGGGCATACCCTCGTTTTCCAGGTTTTTGCCACCACAAAGAGGGCAGCTATAAATATTTTTATACAAGTCTTTTTATCTATGATCTCTTTGGGGTACAAACCCAGTAATGATATGGCTGGATCAAAGGGCAGGCAGTTTTCTAGAGCTCTTTGGGCATAGTTCCAACTTGCCATCCATAATGTTTGGATCAATCAGTTCACAACTCCACCAGCAATGGGTTTGACAATCCTGATGTTATGAGGGTCTGAAGCTGGGTATAGTGGGTGATACCTAAGTGAAACACTTATGTTGTAATAGTGAAACACAAAGGACCCCCAAAGCAATAGTTGTTGTTAAGATATGATGAATCTGCTGAACCCAACTTCAGATATAACAGTGTCACAGAGTAGCCAACCAGATAAAGGATCAGTTGTTAGAATTATAGAGCTTTTTATCTGGCTTTCTTGCTTCAATTGGATAACTGGTACACCTATCCTCTCCCCTAAAATATCTCAAGTATGTAATCAGTAAGCCCTAAGATTAGAGATGACACCAAATCTAAGGTAAGTTTGAAGATTTATTGCTAACAGGCTTAGGAAGGAAAGCAGGGTAATGACTGGGAAGAAGGAAAACAGGAAGTTCTTAAATTACTAAGGCTAATGATGCTAATCCTGGTATTTGGATTGATGATGTCAGGTTTGCCAGTTGCCTGTCTGGATGGGCCAGACTGGCCTCAACCTGAATAAGGTTACTCTGCTATTAGATGTTGTTTATTCTTCTTAGTGATTAACTCAGGATCGGGTTATTCAAGATAAGGTTAACACAGGATCCAGGATAGTGAAATTGGTTGGTGCCTGTTGCTGGTAAATTAATTTGACCTATGGCCTATCCTCACCAAAACCCCACCCACTCAACTCCCAATCTCCAAAATGAGATCTCTTATCAGTTCAAGTCCTTCCTTATATACCTGAGCCTCAACTGCCTTAGCACCTGCCACCTCCTGCAAGGATCAGTTCATTCTTTATTCTAATCAGGTAAATGCCCATTATCTTGATTCCCATATTGCTGTGCAGTTTATAATTACTTACATTAATGTCACAATTTTGGCACATCCCCTTCAACATTTATTAACCTCCCCTGCTGTCATTTTAGCCAATATGCTAGGTGTAATGTGATACCTTAAAGTTCTTTTGATTTGCATTTCTCTAATAATTAGATATTTAGAACACTTTCTCATGTGCTTATTGATAGTTTTGATTTCTTTATCTGAAAATTTCCTATTTGTATCCCTTGCCCATTTATCAATTGGGGAACGGCTTTATATTTTTTATACAATTGATTTAGCTCCTTGTATATTTGAATAATTAGACTTCTGTCAGAGTTTTTTGTTATAAAGTTTTTTTTCCCCAGTTTGTTGTTTCCCATCTGAATTTGGTTGCATTGGTTTTGTTTGTACAAAAACTATAATTTACTGTAATCAAAATAATTTATTTTGCATTTTGTAATTTTTTCCAACTCTTGCTTGGTTTTAAAATCTTTCCTCTCCCAGAGATCTGACAAGTATACTATTCTGTGTTCACCAAATTTACTTATACTTTCCTTCTTTACATTCAAGTCATTCAACCATTCTGAATTTATCTTGGTGTAGGGTGGGAGATATTAATCTAAGCCTAATCTTTCCCATATTATTTTCCAATTTTCCCAGAAGTATTTGTCAAATAGTGGAATTTTTTCCCAAAATTTGGGCTCTTTCAGTTTAGTATAGACTGTCTTGCTGACATGATTTAGCCCAACTCTATTCCACTGATGCACCCTTCTGTCTCTTAGCCAGTACCATATAGTTTTGATAACCACTGCTTTATAGTATAGTTTAATATCTGTTATTTCTAGGTGATAATCCTTCATGGGTTTTTTTTTCATTATTTCCCTTGATATTCTTGATGTTTTGTTCTTCCAAATGAACTTTGTTATAGAATTTTTCTAATTATTTAAAAAAGTTTTGTGGTAGTATGATAGGTATGGCACTAAATAAGAAAATTAATCTTGGTAGAATGGTAATTTTTATTATGTTACTCATCCTACCCATGAGCAATCATTTTTCCAATTGTTTAGATCTAGTTATATAGTTTTAATTGTTTCAAAAGTGTTTTGTAGTTGTGTTCACATATTTCCTATGTTTGTTTTGGTAGATAGATTCCTAAGTATTTTATATTGTCTATGGTAACTTTAAATGGTATTTCTCTTTCTAATGCTTGCTGCTGAGATGTGTTGGAAATATATAGAAATGCTGATGATTTATGTGCATTTATTTTATATCCTTCCACAATGCCAAAGTTGTTGATTATTTCTAATAGCTTTTTAGTTGATTCTCTAGGAATTTTTAAGTACACCATTATACCATCTGCAAAGAGTGATAGCTTAGTCTCCTCACTGCTCATTTTCTTTATCTTTTCTAATTGCTACTGCTAATGTTTCTAGTAAAATGTTAAATAATAGAGTCGATAATGGACATCCTTGTTCAGCACCTGATCTTATTGGGAAGGCTTCTAATTTATCCCCATGTAATATGATGCTTGTTGATGGTTTTAGATATATACTGTTAATTATTTTTAGGAAAGGTCCTTCTATTCCTATACTTTCTAGCATTTCAATAGGAATGGGTGTTGTATTTTGCCAAAGGCTTTTTCAGCATCTGTTGAGATAATCATGTGATTTTTGTTTGTTAGCTTGTTGATATGACCAATTATGTGGATGTTTTTCCTGATGTTGAAACATCCTTGCATTCCTGGTATAGATCCCACCTGATCATGATGGAAAACCCTCATGATCACTTGCTGGCATCTTTTTGCTAGTATTCTATTTAAGATTTTTGCATCTATGTTCATTAGGGAAATTGGTCTGTAGTTTTCTTTTTATGTTTTGATCTACCTGGATTTGGAATCAGTACCATATTTGTGTCAGAAAAGGAGTTTGGTAGGACTCCTTCTTTGCTTATCATATCAAATAATTTGTGTAGTAAGGGGATTAGTTGTTCTTTTCATGTTTGATTGAATTCACTGATGAAACCATCTGGTTCTGGGGATTTTTTCTTAGGGAGTTCTTTGATGGCTTGTTCAATTTCTTTTTCTTATATGGGATTATTTTAGTATTCAATTTCTTCTGTTGTTAATCTAGGCAATTTATATTTTTGTAAATATTCATCCGTATCACTTAGATTGCTGTCTTTATTGCATAAAATTGGGCAAAATAGTTTTTAATAATTACCTTGATTTCTTCTTCATTAGTGGTGAGGTCTCCCTTTTCATCTTTCATACTGTTAATTTGGTTTTCTTCTTTCCTTTTTTTTATCAGAATGACCATACTTTGTCAATTTAATTTGTTGTTTCAAAGTGCCAGTTTCTGATCTTATTTATTAATTCAATAGCTCTTTTACTTTCAATTTTAATTTTTCCATTGATTTTTAGTATGTCTAATTTACTTTTCATATGGGGATTTTTAATTTGTTCACTTTCTAGTTTTTTAAGTTGCGTGCCCAATTCTTTAATCTCTACCCCCCTCTAATTTTTTTAATATTTGCACTCAATGATATTAATTTTCCCCTCAGTACTCCTTTTGCTGCATCCCATAGGTTTTGGTTTGAAGTCTCATCATTGTCTACAATGAAATTATTAATAGTTTCTATGATTTGTTCTTTAACTTATTTTGTAGAATAATATTATTTAATTTCCATTTAGTTTTTGCTTTGCCTCTCCATGAATCCTTGCTAATAACTTTTCATTGTATTATGATCTGATAAGGTTGCATTTATTATTTATTCTTTTTTGAATTTGTTTGCCAAGGTTCTATACCCTAGTACATGTTCAATCTTTGTGAATGTTCCATGTGATGCTGAAAAGAAGGTGTATTCCTCTTTGTCCTATTTATTTTTCTCTATATATCTATTAATTCCAATTTTTCTAGAATTTCATTCATCTCTCTTATCTCTTTCTTATTTATTTTTTGGTTTGATTTATCTAACTCTGATAGGGAAAGGTTCAGGTCTCCTACTACTATAGTTTTATTATCTATTTCCTCCTTGAGAGCTGCCAGTTTCTCCTTTAGAAATTTAGATGCTATACTATTTGGTGCATACATGTTGAGTTCTTCTATTTCTTCATTGTTTATAATGTCTTTTATCAGAATGTAATTACTTTCTCTATCTCTTTTAACCAGATTTCTTTTTAATTTTTTCTTTGTCAAAAATCATAATTGCAACTCCTGCCTTCTTTTTCTCAGTTGAAGTCCAATATATTTTGCTCTTACCTTTTATTTTTACTCTATGTATATGTACCTGTCTCATCTGTGTTTCTTGTAGAAAACATATGGTAGGCTTTGGGTTTGTAATCCACTCTTCTTTTTGCTACCATTTTTTGGGCAAGTTTATCCCATTCCCATTCAGAGTTAAAATTATCAACTGTGTATTCCCTGACATTTTGATTCTCTCTCCTTGTCCTGCCCTTTCTTCTTCCACTATTTCCTTTTATACCTGTGTTTTGTTTTTAATCAGTTCCCCTAGTCCCCACCCTTATTGTATTTTCCTTTCTCCCTTTCTCTCCCCTGCCTTTTTATTCCCCTCTTATTGTTCTTTAGGGTCTTTTTAAGTTATCCCTCCGGACCCTCTCCCCCACTAGTATTGCTTCACTGCCCACCAGTCTGTTTGTTGCCCTTTTACTTTTCTATGGAGTTTGAATCAAATCTCTGCCCCAGTGAATTTGATTGTTTTTCTCTCTGTAAGTTAATTTCAATGTACTTAAGAATTAAGTATTTCTATTCTATAACCTCTTTACCACTCCATTGTATTGGGCTTCTGCTCTGTTTGCCCCACATGCTTCTTTATGAAATATAAATTTACTCCATTTTGTCTGTTTTCCCATTTTTCTTAATATTAACTCATATATATATATATATACATATATATATAT
>NC_058132.1:303895001-303942078 GCF_016433145.1 Gracilinanus agilis
TGCACTTAAGAATTAAGTATTTCCTTCCTCCAACCTCTTTACCTTTCCATTGTATTGGTCTTCTCCCCTGTTCGCCCCATGAGCTTCTTTATGAAATATAAATTTACTCCATTTTGTCTGTTGTCCCATTTCTCTTAATATTATCTGCTTTTTTTGCCTCTAGTTTTATATATATTTATACATATATGTGTGTATGTATATATATTTAGATATATATACACACATATATACATATATCTTGGCATTTCATCCTATACAGTTTGTCCTTGTTACCTCTAAGTATACTTCTTCTAGCTACCCTGTTTATAATAACAATTTTTAAGAGTTACCAATATCTTCTTTTCTTATAGGGATATAAGTCAATTAAACTTATTAGGTCCCTTAAAATTTTGGGTTTTTTTTTTCGTTTTTTCCCCCCCACTCTCTTAATTACCTCATGGTGATTCTCTTGAGTTCTGTGTTTGGGCAGTAAAGTCTCTGTTTAATTTTTTTTCTTTTCAAATGCTTGGAAGTCTTCAATTTTGTTAAATGACTATACTTTCCCTTATAGGAATATAGTCAGTTTTTCTGGTTAGTTAATTCTTGGTTAGACCCAGGTCTCTTGTTTTCTGGAATATTATATTCCATGCCTTCTAGTCCTTCAATGTAAATGCAGCCAGATCCTGTGTTATTCTAACTGTGGTTCCCTGGTATTTGAATGACTTCTTTTTAGGAGCTTGTAACATTTTTGCCTTGGTCTGGTAGTTTTTGAATTTGGCTATAATATTCCTGGAAGATGTCAGTTGTAGATTAAATGTAGGAGGTGATCTGTGGAGTCTTTCAATTTCCACTTTTCCTCCTTGTTTGAGAATGTCAGAACAGTTTTTTTGTATAAGTTCTTGTAGGATGATGTCCAGGCTTTTCCTTTTGTCATGATTTTCCAGTAGACCCATAATTCTTAAATTGTCTTTTTGATATCTGTTTTCTAGATCTTTGGTTGTGTCAATGAGATGTTTCATATTCTCCTCAAATTTTTTGTTTTTTTAATTTTGTTTTATATATTCTTGCTGCCTTGTGAAGTCATTTGCTTCTGGTTTGTCAACTGTCTTTTTTAAAGACTGAATTTCATTCCTGGTTTTTTGATCATCCTCCTTCTGGTCTGATTTTTTTATAGATCATCATTCATGTTCTTTGCTTCATTTTTCACCTGCTCAATTAGGGCATTATTTTCTTGCTTTAGATCATGTATTTCCTTTTCCCAATTGTCTCAAGCCTCTGTTGATTGTTTTCTGAGTTCTTGAGTTATTTGAATTTTGAGTACTTGAATTAATTGAATTTTGAGTTCTCCCAAAGCCTGTATCCATTTCACTGAAGTTTCTATGTTTTTTAATTGTTGTTCTTTTATCTTCTCATCTATTTGCTCTTTTTTCAATTTCTAGATAGAAGCTGTTGATTGTGGTTTCTTTTTTATCTTTTTCTGTTGTTTACTCATATTTTTTCTTTCTTTCTCTCCTGCAATTGGCTGTAATCTTGGTCCTCTGATCATTTTTTTTATCTGTGAGTTTGGGCTATTCAGTCCTAGGAAGGCTTCTTCTCTGTTTTGTTGATTAATTAGGTTACTGAGACCTGAGGCCAAATTTTCCCCAGCTTGTGGTAAAAGCTAAAAAAATGAATTTAGCTACTTTCACAGTAGTTTTAGGGGGAGGGATGTTGGAGCTTCCCTTCCTTCTGAAGACTTCTTTTCTGCTGTATTGATAGGATTAAGCTAGGTAGGGTTGATTTGCATATCTTAAAGTATCCTGAGGTCAAAACCTGGATAGAAGGGGGGGATGCAGAAGACGGAGTATATATTCACCCTCTCTGGTTTTCTCTCCTAGCAGCCTCCCTACTGTCCATCATCAGAGCCTTGAGTTTGGCACAGCTATGCCAGTGAGGCACTCCCTCGGACTAGCAACCTAGCCCACCCAGAGATTCCAGGATCTGCTGGAGACTCAGCACATTAGGTGGAGGAGGGGACCTGGGATCTTCCTCCTTTCTTTCCCTTTCCACTGGACAGTTCCAAGAATTCAGGCTTTTTTATCTTTTTTTCCACATCCCTTTTCAGTTGGGTTCAGCTGGAGGATCCCCCAGCTCTGTTCTGTTGTCAGATTTGGTTTTCTGTTTCCTCAGAGCCCTTTGTCCTTAATTGGTGGTGAAGGGTTTTATGGAGGTCTGGAACCTTGCTGCTTCTATGCCATCATCTTCCTAGAATCCTTCCCACCTTAAACATAGTTTTAAAAGAAACAAGATATTCTAAAAGGTTAAATTATGGTGGAAATTCAACTAAGGCATGGGGAAAAGTCAGTGAAAAAACTCAGAGTTGGGAGATAGAGTGTGTCATGTGAAGAACAGGAAAACCAGTCATATCATATTATATGTTATGTAGTCCAAGCTATATTTGATCAGAATCCCCTCTTTAACAGATGCGACAGATATATTATTAACCATATTTTACTTGAAGACCAGCAGTGAAGAGGGCTCATAGAAACAAAGATCTATACCTGGAAGGGACTGAAGAGATCATTTAGTCTAATAAACCCATTTTACTAATTGGAACCTTTCTTTACTAATTACCAATTAAAAGGTTAAGGGGGCAAAGTGACTTACCTAAGGTCTATCATTTGATAAGTCTTAGATGTCATATTTGAACTGAAAGATATCTTCTTCTTACTAAAATAATCTCTTCTATCATGAAATATATCTAATTGTTTAGTTTTTGTCTATGTTTTGCTTTTGCAACAAAACAATATATTGTTTATTTGTGTTAATTTCTATCTATTACATTCTGGTACATAGAAGAAAACATTTCTGATCAAACTTTCATATACAAGCCCTAGTAATACTACAAAACTTCTATAATATTTCTCCTAAGACTTCTTCTTTTCTAAAAACTTCTCTTCTAAATACTTCTAAACATTCCCAGTTTCTTTACACAATTCTTACATTTCAAGGTCTCCAATGTCTTATCAACACAGTTAATAGTCTTCATAAAATGTAGTATCTATAACTTTTCATATAACAAGATGTGATCTAACCAGGTTACATATACTAAAAATATCCCTTATCTCTTAATTCACTCTAACCTTTAATTTTTTGTTTGTTTTTCTTTTTGGACATTGTATTATTCTATTAGCCTATTGAACATATAGTCCACCAAAGTTTCCATACATTTACCCAATGCATGTGCCATCAACAAGTCTCTCCCTTATACTGGTAAAGTTATTATTTTTTATTTTAAACCCTTAACTTCTGTGTATTGATTTATAGGTGGAAGAGTGGTAAAGGTAGGCAATGGGGGTCAAGTGACTTGTCCAGGGTCACACAGCTGGGAAGTGTTTGAGGCTGGATTTGAACCTAGGACCTCCAGTCTCTAGGCCTGGCTCTCAATCCACTGAGCTATCCAGCTGCCCCCTAAAGTTATTTTTTTAACTCATGTCTTTTCTAAATGAGGAAGGGAAAAAATCAGAAAAAAGAAAACTATAGATCAAGTATAGGAATGCAAAAAAAATTAAAACTATCATGGAGATTATAGCATTTTATCACAAGGACGATACTCTATGACCAAATGGGTTTTAAACCAGGAATTCAGAAATGGATGGTTCAATATTAAGAAAACTATTAATGTAATTGTCCATATCAATAATATAATCAACAGAAATCATGTGATTATTTTAAGAGTTATAGAAATATCTTTTGACAAAATACATCAATTCTCATTATAAATATTAGGGATTTCTGAAAAATGGAACATTCCTTAAAATGATGAATAGTATCTATCTAACGTCATTAGCAAAAATTATTTAGAACAGAGATAAACTAGAATCCTTCCCAATAAAGTCAGGAGTGAAGCAAAAATATCCATTATCCTCACTACTATTTGATAAATTGAAGTATTAAGTATATCAATGAGAAGAAAAAATTTAACAAATTAGAATAAGCAATGAAAAAATAAGTATAGACAAAATAAAATATTGCCAATGCAAAATCAATAACTATATGAACACAACAACAAAATGTTTTCAGAAATAAAGTCAGATATATACCATCGTGAAAAAACAAATAAATAAAACAGTAATTGTTCATGGGTAAACTGAATGGATGTAATAAAAATAACAATTTCTACTTAAATTAATTGACCTATTCAGTGCTATGCAAATAAAACCCAAAATTATTTCATATAACTAGAAAAATAATAATAATGAAATTCATGTGGAGGAAGAAAAGGCCAAAAATATCAAGGTAATTAGTGAAAGAATATGAAGGATCGTGGCTTAGCTGTCCTGGATCTCAAACTGTATCATAAAGTGGCAATCATCAAAATAATATGGGATTGGCTAAGAAATAAAGCATTGTGGTTCCATGGACTAGATTAGGCACTTAACACAGTCATGAATGACCAAAGTATCCTAGTCTTTGAGAAACTCCAAAATCCAAGGTTTTGGAAGAACTCCCTATTTTACAAAAATTCAGGGAAAACTGCAAAATAATATGACAGAAACTAGACATAGAACAACCATTCATGCCATATATCAAATGAAGTCAATATGGATAAATATTATTGGAGCACAAAATAGTTTACCTGTCAAATCTATGGATAAGGGAAGAATTTATGACCACAACATAGAAAACATTTTGAGTTATAAAATAGATAACTTTGACTGCATTAAATTGTAATAACATCTTTGAATGAATGAAACAAATGAAATCAAGTTTAGAAAGGAAGGAATACACTGGAAAAAAGTTGTAGCATTATCTCTGACAAAGGCCTCATTTCTGAAATGTATGGTGAATTGGGTCAAAAAGAATACAAAGAATTCCTTAATTGATAAATAATCAACGGATATGATCAGTGAATTCTCAAATAAAGAAATTAAAGCTATCTTTACTCATAGGGAAAAGGTTCCAAATAACTTTCAATTAGAAAAATGAAAACCAAAGCAACTCTGATGTATTACCACACACATCATACTGACTAACATAACAACAAGTAAATTTGCAAAAGTTGTAGAGAAGGTGAGAAAATTGGGACACTAATGTACTGTTTGTGGAGATGTAAACTGATACAATAATTTGGGAGAACAATTTGAAACCATGTCCAAAGGGCCATCAAACTGTGCATACCCTTTGACCTAACAATGCCACTTCTAGATTTATTTCCCAGAGAGATTAAAGAATGGGGAAAGAATCTACCTGTGGTGGCAGAGAATTAGAATCTCATGAGGATTTGCTAAATAAGTTATGGTATTTGACTGTAATGGAATACTATTATTCCATAAGAAATGATGAACAGGATGATCATATGAAAAGAAAAATGGAAAGATTTATATGAAGTGATGAGTAGTGAAGTGAACAGAACCCAGAGAACATTGTAAACAGTAACAGCAATAATGTATAATGGTCAAATATAAATGGCAATTATAATCAGCAGTGCAAGAATCCATGACAACATGAGACTCAACAAAAAAAGCTACCCATCTCCAGAGAAAGAACAGATGGAGTTTGAAGGCACGTTGAAACATAGTGTTCTTCACTTTATTTACTTCATGAATTTTTGTCTACCACAAATAATATGTGTCTTCTTTCATAGCATAAAGAAAATGGAAATATATAGTATATGATAACACATAAATAGCATTTTTCATATTACCCACTGTCTTGGGGAAGTCAGAGGCAGTAAAGGAGAATATGGATAAAAATATCAGAAAATAATTTCTAAAATTATGCCTATATATAATGTCAAAAAAATAAACTTGTGTCTCTTAAATGATCTTATTAAATTCATCAGAATTATATAGGAATTTCAGGAGATTTCAACACATCATTTAATTTGCCTACTATTTCATATAGTTTTGTTGTATTTGAAAATTTGATAAGCATGCCCTATATATAGTCCAAGTTATTGGTTAAAGACTGAATAGCACTTGGTCAATGAGAGAGCTCTGAGAAACTTTTTTAGTAATCACTTCTATGGGAGTGAAGGAACTTGACTTAACAAAATCTTGTGAAGTTATTAGTGAGTCAACATTATAGCTCCCTTTAAAAAACTTCTGAATTAGTCTGTGTAGATTTTTCAGCCCTTTTGCCTCCAATTCTTATAGAGACTACTATTTCTGTGATACTTCCTAAAAGGGGATAATAGAGGGGGGGGAAATAATGAGAATAATAGGATTTAAATGGTGCTTTTAGCTTTTCAAAGGACTTTACAAAAATAGTAGGAAGTAGATACTATTACTATCTTTACTTTATATATGAAACAACTAAGAAAGGTGGAGGTTAAGTAGTTTGACCAGGCCCAAATAGCTAGTAAATGTTTAAAGCTATTTTTAGATTTCTTTCAGACTTTTTGGTCCAACTTTCCAATTCATATAAATTAGCATAAGTAGCTTAAAATTTAAAACAAAATGAGTGATATTTAGCTAGAACCTAATATCCAGGCCATTGGTTCCCTGACCTAACACCACAATAATTTTTGCACTGTCACAAAATCACCAATATACACAATAAACCCTGTATGACCACAGTGTCTAGAATCTATATCCCTTTTGTTTTCTGAGTGGTAAAACAGAAAATATTAGCAATGGTGTCCCTATATATAATGCACATACACACACACACATACATACATATATACACACACACACACACATATATATATATATATATATACACACATATATATATATATTTTTGGTTTGCAACAAAGTTATCCTTTAATATTTAATTCCTTAAGTGTAGCATTCTCTAAATGCTCAATATGAAGAATTATTCCATTTTATTGAGTCATTATTTCAAAGAATCTGAATTATTTAACTTGGATGAATTGGGGAGAAATCTAAGAGATGAATTTCAGCTAGAGAAGAGAGCAAGTTCTTTTTTCCCTAATTCATCAGTCATATCAGAAGCTGCTATCATATAGAAATCACATTGAAGGGTCTGATTTTAATTCAGGAGGAGACAGGGTCAAGAAAAACTCAACTGTGGCTATTAATAATGACAATAGCACCTATAATAGTACATAGAACATTCAGCATTGGAAGAGTGAACCAAAAACTAGTCTCAAGTCAGGGAGGTCTGAATTTACAATCTTACCTCTGACATATACTTCTTGTGAAACCAGTAGCAAATCATGTAACTTATCAGGGCCTCTTAGTGGTAGAACAATGCCAATTGAATCAGAGATCTACATAAACACATAATCACACACCCACACCCACACCCACACCCACACCCACACACACACACACATATATATATATATACATATATGTTTAAGTGTGTAGGCATACATATGAAGAGACATAGCATTCTGTTGCTCCAGGAGGCTTATTATTTTTATGCCAAGAAAGGCTCAGTCTCAATAAACTCAAGATATTTATAATCCTAATACAGAGCAACTTTCTGTTGATTTAATAATTAACATTGTATTTATCATCTGAGAATGGACAGTTCCAAAGCTATGAAGAAGATTTGAAGTAACTGAGAAAGAAGATAAGTATGCAAAATTACTAGAAATAGTGTTTTAGCTAAGTAATTAGTCTCAGTAAGCTATTTGTATTTCTTTATTTATCTTTTTCTTTAACTTCATACATTATGAGATTTTTGTATTTAATAGTAAGTTCTTGTCTGGTTTACCATTTAAAATAATGAGTTGCATTACTTAATAGGAAGTTTAGACAATGATGCCCAGACAGTACTAATATAAAGATTTGCTACCATCCTCTTAATGACACCCAGGAGTGGTAAAAGCAAAGCACTAGCAATAATTTACAATGATAATCTGTGAATGATTATTATCAGCAAAACAAGGATCCAGGACAACTCTGGACAAAAACTATCCACCTCCATAAAAGAAGCTAGTGGAGTCTGAATACAAATTGAAGCATACAATTCTTCCCTTTATTTCTCCCATTAATTTTTCTCTCTTCTCTTGCAACATGATGAAGCTAGAAAAATGTATTATACAATAAAATGTGTACAACTTATGTCATATTATCTGTGGACTTCGGGAGGGGGAAGGAAAAGTAGAGAAAGAACATGGATTACTAAATGTCAGAAAATAATTATTAAAAATTGGATTGCCATGTTTTCTTTCAGATTCTGGGAAAATGGCAGCTTAGATGGAGAAAATCTTAAGACCTCCTCAACCTTTCTACACCAAGATAGAAAACAAAGATTTTCAAGAAGAAAGAGGACATAATCTAACAACATGACAGAGCAGGAGGATCCTACTACTGGACAGCTCAAGAGGTATGCCAAGAAAAGGGCTTGAATTGTTGGGTCTGAGGGCATAGAAGGGGAATCCAAGGACAACTTCCCCACAGGCTGTGTAGAGTCTCCTGCAGCCCCTGAAATCTCTGGGCAAGCAAACACACCAGCCTGGGGAGAGGGCCTTGCTAGTGCCATAATCAAGGAGTTGAACACAGACTCCTGGGAGGTGGCTGGAGGAAAAAGAGAAACACAACAAAAATGCTCAGAAGATGGTGGCTTCCATGGAGCAAAACTTCAACCCTACATACTTTACCACACTAAGATAGAGAACAAAGAGCTTCAAAAGGAAAGAAAACCAGGTCTAACAGCAAGACAGAGAAGGGGGACCTAGTACTGGACAGCTCAGTGAAAACACTCCATCTTGCCTCCCCTTTTTTCTCTTTAGGTTTTAGTCTCAGGATACCTTAAGCTCTATAGACCAACCCAGTCCAGGCTTAATTCCATCAATTGGACAGACAAGAAGTCTTCAAAGGGCAGGGAAACTCCAACATCCGTCCTCCATAGACTGCAGAGAAAGTAACTGCAAATCTCCATTTCCAGTTGAGGGAAGATCTTTCATCAAAACTCATTAAATCCATCTGCTTAACCTAGCAGAACATAGAAGGAAAAAATGTCAGTAAACAACTGAAAAAGAGAAAAGAAATTACAATTTACAGCTTCTTTCCAGGAAGCAGAAAAAAAGGAAATGAAATAGAAGAAGGGGAGGAATCTCCAGCAAATAGGATAAAGGTTTTGGGAGATCTCAAAATTCAATTAAACCAAGAACTTCAGGAACTTATTCAGTGCCATCCCCATCAAACTACCAAGAAAACTATTTTAGTGAATTAGAAAAACCTATAATAAAGTTCATTTGGAAAAACAAATTATCAAGAATATCAAGGGAAATAATTAAAAAAAACATGAAGGAAGGTGGCCTAGCAGTACAAGAAATTAAACTCTACTATAAAACAGTGGTCATCAAAACTACATGGAGCTGGCTAAGAGACAGAAGGGAAGATCAGTAGAATAGTCTTGGGGTAAGTGATGTCAGCAAGACAGTCTATGATAAACCCAAAGAGCCCAACTTTTGGGACAAAAATCCACTATTTGACAAAAACTCCTGGGAAAATTGGAAAAGAACATGAGAGAGATTAGGTTTAGATCAACTTCTCATACCCTACACCAAGATAAATTCAGAATGGTTGAATGACTTGAATATAAAAAACTATAAGTAAATTAGACATAGACAAAATTGTATACTTCTCAGATCTCTGGGAAAGGAAAAATTTTAAAACCAAGCAATAGTTAGAAAAATTAGAAAATGTAAAATAAATAATTTTGTTTAAATTAAATTAAAAAGATTTTGTACAAACAAAACAATGCAGCCAAAACCAGAAGGGAAACACAAACTGAGAAAAAAATTTATAACAAAATACTCTGACAAAAGTACTAATTATAAATACAAGGAGCTAAATCAATTGTACAAAAAAATCAAGCCATTCCCCAATCAATAAATAAGCAAGGGACATGAATAGGCAATTTTCAGGTAAAGAAATCAAAACTCTCAATAAGCACATGAAAAAGTGTTCTAAATCTCTAATAATTAGATAAATGCAAATCGAAAAAACTCTGAGGTATCACCTCACACCTAGCAGATTGGATAAAATGACAGCAGGGAAGAGTAATGAATGTTGGATGGAATGTGGCAAAATTGGGACATAAATGCATTGCTGGTGGAGTTGTGAATTGACCCAACCATTCTGGCTGGCGATTTGGAACTATGCCCAAAGAGTGCTAAAAGATTGCCTGCCTGACCTTTGATCCAGCCATACCATTTCTGGGTTTGTACCCCAAAGAGATCATAGGGAAAAAGACATGTACAAAAATATTTAAAGCCTTGCTCTTTGTAGTGGCAAAAAACTGGAAAACAAAGGTATGTCAATCAATTGGGGAATGGCTGAAAAAATTGTGGTACATGCTGGTAATGGAATACAATTGTGCTCAAAGGAATAATAAACTGGAGTAATTCCATGTGAACTGGAATGACCTCCAGGAATTGATGCAGTGTGAAAGTAGCAGAACCAGGAGAACATTATACATGGAGACTGATACACTGTGGTAAAATCGAATGTAATGGACTTCTGTACTAGCAGTGATGCAGTGATCCAGGATGATTCTGAGAGATTTAATGAAAAGAAAGCTATCCACCTTCAAAGTAAGAACTACAGGAGTGAAAACATAGAAGAAAAACAACTGTTTAAACACATGGGTTGATGCGGACATGATTTGGGATGTTGACTCTAAATGAGCACCCCAGTGCAATTATCAATAATATGGAAACCTGTCTTGATCAGTGACACATAAAGAAAATGCACATCAGCTATGTGAGGGATTTGGGTGGGTGGAGCAGAGAGTAAGTACATGAATCATATAACCATGGAAAAAACCATTTATTGCCATGCCAAGAAAAAAAGCCAACTACAAGGAACATCTTCAAAAAAAAATTACTCATCAAAAATTATAGTTCACTTTGAGTGATAAAAATGTCCTGTTGTACCTACTTGCTATCTGCTTAAACTGTTTCCTGATCTAGGTTCCATATTCCTCAGTTCCATATTTGATCCTCTTTATCAAAACTTTCTTTAGACCTCGACACTGGCTTTAATTTCCTAATCTGAATCCTCTTCCCTTTAGCGACCAAACTATCAATTCTGCTAAGCTCTTTTTCCTATTCCTTTCCCTTTTCCTTTATTATTACAGACAGGCACGGCCTTCACAAAGTTCTCATCGCATATCATTTCCATCTTAAATCTGGAATGCTATGGCAAGTTTAAGAATTGAATGAACAGATGGTATAGCAGAGCATAAAGGTAGAGCTAAAGAACATAAACTTCTTGAAAGCAGGGATGGTTATATTTTTAAAATATTCCTATAATTCTGTATAATGCTGAGAGAAAGAAGAGAGGAGAGAAGGAAAAGAGAAAAGAAGGAAGGAAAGGAAAGGAAAGGTAAGGAAAGGAAAGGAAAGGAAAGGAAAGGAAAGGAAAGGAAAGGAAAGGAAAGGAAAGGAAAGGAAAGGAAAGGAAAGGAAAGGAAAGGAAAGGAAAGGAAAGGAAAGGAAAGGAAAGGAAAGGAAAGGAAAGGAAAGGAAAGGAAATTATTTATATAAATATTGTATACTAAGCACTTTGCAAAATAATGAGAACACAAACATAAAAATTAAAAAGTTCTTGTACTCAAGGAGCTTATGTTATAGGAGAGGAATACTAGACATATAGGAAATGTTACCCTTGAGGAGTCTTTTGGCTTAAAAAGTTACAGGTGTAGTTAATGGTCACCAAGAAAAACTGAATGGCATACCCTCTACAGTGGAAATAGTGGTATTAATTTGATTAATGTTCCAGATTGAAAATGTGGAACAGAGTTGAGGGTACAATCCTGGTGTCAAAGAAAATAATAAGGTTAAATAATACAAAAAGGTCAATGACAGACAGTGAGGATGGCATGAAAACGGCCTGGACATTATAGAAAGCATAACAGGGATTGTGGATATGATTATAGCTATTTACACAGTAGGTATTTAGTGAAAATTTAGTGAAAAGATTTAAACAATTGAAGAGAAATAATGACATTGGCTCTTTTCTAGTACCTTGCATTCCACTGAACTGTCTAGTGCAGCGATAGGCAAACTATGGCTCACAGGCCAGACACAGCCCCCTGAAATGTTCTATCTGGGGCATGACATTATTCCTAATCTGATGAATACAATGAGTAAGATACAATACAATGAAGCTTTGAAATAGTTGCCTTAGAAACAGACTGACAGATGAGCATTTCCTTTCCTTTGGTCCCCTCTTTAAAGTTTGTCCATCACTGGTTTGCTGTGAACCTTGTTTGCGTTCATTTCATTTCTTTAGCTATTAGCACAGTACCTGGAACACATGATGAACACTGAAATTATTATTGACTGACATCGATTTCCACCTCTTCCTCTAAATAACAATCAGTATATAAATAAAGATAGTGCTTAATAAACACTTTACATACATTATTTTATTTGAACCTTGCAACTGATTGGTCAATTATGCATAGACAGTTAATATAATATGCCTGTTTTACAAAAAATGAGCAGATTTTTCAGAATGAAATGTCTTGCACAAACTCTTGCTCTGAACTCTCCTTGTTCCTGAAATTCAATTATTACAAATAAGAAACATGACTTGTATTAAATCTGTACTCTCTTTCCAGCGTTGTAGCTCACATATATAAGAAAATAAAGCACAAAGAGAAGGAATAATAATGTTTTTTTCCCCTAGGTTTCCTGCATTTAGTTCACTCAGGAAGAGAACCCAAATGAGAACTTTCTTTCTCAGGCTCATTGCAATCAGCCATTAAGTTCAGGTATTCTGGAGTAAATTTTAGCATTCAGACCCAGGAAAACAAATTTTATAACAATTTGCACTAATTTTAATTGTTCCCTAAGCTTTGATAATTGGAGACCTCTTGAGTTTGACCCTTTAGAAAGAACATATGTAATAAATGATTTTTGTAATGTTTATGCTGATGCCTCAGAATAACTTCTCAATGGAAGCTCCAATGAGGCATGGCCTTTGTGTGTCTCCTTAAATCATTTTTTGGGAAAAATGCTCATAATGCAGTGACTTCACAACTGTTTCCAGAGTGTATAGGAAGATTTTTTAAGGAAGTATGAGAGCAGTGATGCAACAAAACATGGTATTATGAGGTAAAACACATGTATTATAACTTCCTATTTTAAAAATGGAAAATAGGGTATTAATATCTGGTATGTTACTTTTTGTTATTCAACATGAAATTGTTCCTAATTTGCCCCTTGGCACTTCCACAAGAACTCAGTGCTTTGTATAATAGTCAGAATTTGATTTATTTGGCATATCTTTGGTAAATGTTGAGAGCAAAGACAAAGACTACGTAAATCCTGAAGAACATTTATTCAGTGCATTTGGGAGCATTCAGATCAGAACCTGAGTATAAAATTTTCTTGTTTATTTATGCTTTTTTCCGCATGCCACTTGGGATATTCTGAGATTCTTTATGTGCCAATGGAGCCCATCCAAATGTTAAAGAGAATGATATTTGCAATGGTACTTTTTTTTCCTCAATGGCAACAGACTCAGAGATCTATAAAATAAACCCCTCAATTTGGCATTTAAAACCTTTCCAGAACTGGATTCAACTTCTCCAGCTTTATTATGCCATACTATACAATTCAGACAAGGCAAAGTGTTCTTCTTTTTCTCTTTGTTCACAATGACTCTCTCTGTTTTCTGTGAGTGGTGAACTTTCTACCTTGGAATGCATGGTACCCTCAGCTTTACTTCATAGAATCCTTTGTTTCCTTCAAAATTCAAGATGAGTACCATCTTCTAAATGAAACTTTTTCTGATTCCCTCAGCTACTTGTGACCTCCCCCATGAATGGAATTATTACTGATTGGTTATATACTTTGAATATGCATATTTGGTGACTTACACATGTCACTAGTGAAGTAAAAATTCCTTGGTATTGGGAGTATTTCCTGTCTAACATACTGCCTGACACCTAGTTGTATTTAATATATACTTCCCCTTTAAATGATTGATTGTACAAGTAGTTATTTGCCTCTAGCAAACATTACCAGAGCTTCCTTCTCACAAATCTCCAAATAAATCAGACTATTGAATGCAAAAGAAGTGCAGAAGTATTACTCTTTGTGTGTTTGCTCCCCTACCCCATAATAATTTTTTTCTTCGTTATTGTTGCTCAATCACATTTTGTGACTCCATGGACCATAGCATGATAATTTTATTCATGGGATTTTCTTGGCCAAGATATTGGAGTTTGCCATCTCCTTTCTCCCAATGGATTAAGGTAAATAGGTTGTAGCATGTCCAGGCTCATATATCTTGGGTCTGATGCTGGATTTGAACTCAGATTTTCCTGACTTCAGGCCCTATGTTCTCTCCACTGAGCCACCTAGTTGCCTTCTTCACCCTTAGCATTGAGTATAATTTCTTTTGGCATCTCAAATCCATGGTGAAATAATAATCAGATAAATACAGAGTATTGAATATCTAATCTCATGAATCTCTTTACATCTCCATGACAGGCACAGAGACTGACTATAAAACATCCAAATAGTTAATCTATTGTGAAAAGAAGGCAGACTAGGAATAAATATGCCTTGTTTTGTGGCTTGATTCTTCCATTTATATGGAGTGCACAAGTCATTTTTTTATGAGTTTTAGTTTTCTTCTCACTGAAACACAATCTTCCAAGACCCACTATAGAGGATTCTTGATGTCATCACAATATATATATTGTCATTTATATCCTAAATTGGTGCTCCCATTGACTGACATTTTACTCTGCTTTTCAACATCAGAAGGTATTTTCTGTCTATGTATTTAAATTTTTTTGTCTTCCCCTTTATGGTAATTAACTTATATTAGTTAAATTTCCTTAGGAAATGTTGATAGACTAAGCAAATTTCCATTTTTGTATCAATTTCACGCTTTTATCAGCAATATCTTATTTAAATAGGACAGGTTTAAACTTTCATATTTATATTATGCCTTCTCATTTTGACCCTTTTCCTCCAATTTTATATTATACATTGATGGATGATAATAAGGAAGGTAATTCAGGAATTAATTACATGTTATTTAAAAATCATTTCTGGAGAGGGGGTAAGGGGAGCAGTTAATTGGCTCAGTGTATTGAGATTCAGGCCTACAGGTGGGAGGTTATGGGTTCAAATATGAATTCAAACACTCCCTAGTTGTGTGACCCTGGGCAAGTCACCACTCTTCTGTATTTGTTCCAATACACAGTATTGATTCCAAGACAGAAGGTAAGAGTTTTTTAAAAAATCATTTTCTGAATCTTAAGTTCAAATGCATGTCCTTTGAAAGAAGCTATTTGGTTATCTTTATGTCTACAGATGCTCACCTCTCTTCTCAAATAATAGCTATAATTATCATTTATATAACACTTAAATTTTTATAATGTACTTAATGAATATTATCTTTTTTATCCTTACAACAACTCTTGGAGATAGATATTTTCAGTATTATTAACATTTTACATATAAGAACAACAATAATAGCACACATATAATAAGTAAAGTATCTGAGGCTATATTTGACATCAAGTGTTCTTAATGCCAGGTCTAATGTTTTATCTACCATATGCCCTAGCTTCCTTGAAGAAAAATCTAAAGCTATATAGATTTTAAGAACTCTACCTAGATTCCAAGCTACTTGACTCTTTTGTTTCTTTTCCTGAGCCATATTTTCCCATATATTTTTATCATTTTTTCCACATCCAAATTTGAAGTATTTCAGCATGTATTGATTGAGAGATTACAGAGTTTTGTCACAGAATTCCTCCCTTTCTTCATCTTTCCAATAGATTTTAGTGTACAAATGACAATTAGATTGAAAGTTTTTTGGTTTTGTTTTTGTTTCTTTTCAGCAAATGGCTACAATAAACACTGAAATGCACAAATCCCAAATGTCTAATGTCCTAATTTTTTTTTTGCTTTTGGATGAAGAATAAAACCAATTTTTCCAGTTCCTTTATTTGCATCTCCAAGGAATGTCTGTAAGCTTTCTGTCCCTTTAAACAATTACTTTTGGGGGGTGGCTTTCATTTATTACAAGCTTGTTATAATTTGTTGATTCAATGGCTATAGTAGCAAGACATCTTACTTGTCATTTGATGAAGATACCATATTTAGAAGACCAATATTTAAGTAAATGTGCACAGACATGAGCATCATGTGATTCTTTGATTCCTCTGTCTCTGTTTCTATCACACTCATAGTCATACCAAAAGCAAAAGGTGGCTGTACATACATTTAAAAAAGCCATTTTTAAAAAGGTATTATTTCATGTATTTACATGGTCAAAGATTACATTATCTACAGGTATCAAACCTCTTTGCTCATTCATAGGTCATTTCTTAAAAAAAAAAAAAGACAATTTTCCACCAGGACTATACTCCAAGGCTTTCCAATATGCTAGAAATTTCCTGCTTATTCTCCTTTGAGAAACCCTGTGGGAAACCAGGATCTTGATGACACTATGAGGAACCAGATTTTTTAAATGATTGCCTTCATTCTGACAATTTCAATGAGCATGTCAGAATGTTAATGCCATATATTTATATATGTACAACCCTTCAAATGGAATATTTAGCTATTGAAGGAAAAATATAGAACATTATTACCAAAGAAAGGAGAGTGATAGAAAATATCTTCTCCCTTTTCGTAGTTTTGTTTTCAAGAATTAAGTTATATGAAGGCAAAAGATCCTATCTTGTTTGCATGAATCTGAAATTAGTGCTGTATTTACATTGCCTGAACATCTTAAAAGCATGCTTTGTTTGAATTCAACTTGGTAGGAATTAGCTATTAAGGTCTCATGCTATGTCTGGCCATTTTCATTCCATATTTTCTAGTCAGTCTGAAGTAAAATAATCAATGCTGAATCTTCAAAAGAAGCTGTATCTCTAAATAACAGTGTGATCTTGAATATATGACTTAGCTTTTTTAGGCCTCTGATTCTAAAATTGAGATAATCCCACTGGCAATAGTTATTTCATAGATTGTCCAATTTATTTAAAATGTTTGTTTAATATTTGACATTAAACACCCATTCTATGCAAGATGTTATGCCTTGGACTGGATGAGATGCACAGGTTAGGTAAAGAATAGTTCTTATCTTCATGGAATTTCCAATTTACTAGGGAAATATAGTACTTATCTAGATAATTACGACATAATGTGATAAATGTGGTGTAAAGTTTGTTCTCAATATTAAATGAAGTACTGTATATAAAAGTGTTTTGTAATTATAGGATGCTTTGAGAATACAAGATATTATTATTATTATTATTATTATTATTATTATTATTTGTGTTGATTCCTAGCTGAGAATCTGGATTGCTGGATTTTAGAATACCTGTAATAAAATTGAATCTATGCAGCATGAATTTTGTAGCCAATATATGGCAGTTACTTAGATAATTTATTACATAGATCCAAATTACTTAACTATACATTTCAGATTTTTAAAAAGTCAATGATTCTATAGGACTTTTTTTTTAAATCCTTACCTTCTGCCTTAGAATCAATACTCCATATTGGTTCCAAGGCAGAAAAGTGGTAAGGGCTAGGCAATGGAGGTTAAGTGACTTGCCCAGGGTCACACATCTAGAAAGTGTCTGTGACCAAATATGAATGCAGGGACTTCTGTCTCTAGGCCTGGTTCTCAATCCATTGAGCTGCCCAGCTGCCCCCATCTACAGGACTTTCAAACCAGATGTAACATAACAATTTTATTTCTAATGGTCCAAAGTAAACACAATATCAAATAAAGTTGCTTTCTTTCCTAAGGGTGTCTCAGGGCCTTTCCCACCATGCCAAGTGAACAGTACAGGAACTAAGAACTCTTGACAAATTACTTTGTATTATCAAGATGCCCAAATACCCAATTCATTTCTATATGGCCCCTGTGCATTAAGCAGAATGGCTTAAAATGCCATAAAAATAGTTACTGTTAGATTATTTAAGTTCTGATAGTTGATTGATGCCTTAATTAGTTCTGTTAATAGGTTTCATAGTAGTGTGTTGGAATAACCAAACAGTCAGGTTGGGATTTAGGGTCACTATATTAGTTTGTTGAGTGCTACTAAATGAAGTTTCCTCTTTTGAACAAATTATAATTTTATAGCAAACTCATAAACTTTACTCAGCTCAAATACTATTTAAAAGGCTCAGAGAGGTACTTATTTACCACACTTTGAATCTCTAAGCTGTAAAGCTCTAACTCAAACTCTTATGTTTCTTCCTATTGATATGAACTCTAATGTTATTTTGTATTTAAACTATCCACCTCTTTTAATAAAGGGGAATGGTTCATTTTAAATACTAAAGATATAATTATGACCACACAGGTTCAGCATGCACTCCCATTTATGGAATCTACTAATAAAAATGATCATACTCTCTAGTACTTTGGACTCATGTTTTTAATTGATCTCCTGTGAGCTCAGTGCAATAGCTAAAAATCATTCTCTCAATTCTGCCATTTCTTTTTTCCAGCTTATTTTACAGATGAAAAAACTGAGGTAAATAAGAAGTTACTTGTGCAGGGTCACAAAGCTAGTTAATGTCTGAGGCCTGATTTGAACTCAGATCTTCCTAACCCCACATCTGTATCTTTCTCTATTGCACCACCTAGCTGCCCCATAATAGGCCTACTTCTATTCAGAATATTTTTCTTACCATGAAAATTTTGAAAAAGTATATTTGCCTATAATGAGAATTCAGGATTGGTACTATTAACCACAAACAGTATTTTCTCAGTCATTGAATCTGAAACATAAAGTAGTGGGAGAAACTTCATACTCTACCTTGAACAATTTGCAATTCACCAAAACAAACAAAGGAAAAAAGCCTTTAAAAATAAAGTTGTCATCTATTCTAAAGTAGGAGGAAATCTACTACCTTCAGAGGCAGTGAATTCTCCCCACCCTGATTGTTAGAGAATCCTAATTGTCATTATTATCTTGTTTTGCTTATGTATTTGCCTCATATATTAAGCCAAAATATATCTTTCCATATATTTCCCTATTTATCCTAATTTTGCTTTTAAGGATAAAGCAAAACAAGTAAATCTCTTTTCTAACAAATAGTTTCAAATGATTGAAGATTTCCCTAACTTTGTATCACAGTTCCTTCAACCTAAGGCATAACTACTATGTTAATACCTTTTGTGTTCTTGGTATTGCCTCTCTTAAAATAGTATGAGATAGCATTGATGTTCACAGCTGCCATATCATACTGTTGTTTTGAGGGTCAAAAGAGATAATGCATTAAAGCACTTTGCAAAACATTGAGTAATATGTAAATGTCAGTAACTTTTATTCATTATTATTCCAGGTTTTATTCATATTTTGTTAAGAATAGTTTTAGGGGAAATTTTCTATCCTGCTGTTATTTACATATTTAATTTATCCTTTAGATGTCTGCAGAGGTAGATAAAATTGTTTCATTTGTAATTGAATAAAATTATTAGTATATAAGCTCATCTTCTGTAATCTCAGTGTTTCCTGTACAACTGTAATAGCAGATATAACTTGTTTGTTAGAAATGATTCATAATGTTCCCACATAATTTTGCTATATTTTATTGGTCTCAATATATCATCAGCTTTTTATTCCTTGTAATTTGGAGAAGATAAATGATGAATATAATGATATATATTAGAAATTATATTCTTTAGGTGTTATGATTCAAAGTTGTCTCATAGGAGATATGGGCAATAACATTAGTTTTTACAAAACATTTTTAATTTAATATAATCAAAATTATTTATTTTACTGTTTGTAATTTTTTCTAACTCTTGCTTGGTTTTAAAATTTTTCCTTTCCCAGAGATCCAACAAGTGTACTATTCTGTGTTTCCCTAATTTTCTTATAATTTTCTTCTTTATATTCAGGTTATTCACCCAATTCTGAATTTATCTTGGTGTAGAGTATGAGATGTTGATCTAAACCTAATCTTTCCCATATTATTTTCCAATTTTCCCAGCAGTTTTTGTCAAACAATGGATTTTTGTCCCAAAAGTTGGGCTCTTTGAGTTTATCATAGACTGTCTTGATGATGTCACTTATCCCAAGTCTATTCCACTGATCTTCCTTTCTGTCTCTTAGTCAGTACCATATAATCTTGATGACTACTGTTTTATAGTATAATATAATATCTGGTACTGCTAGGCCCCCTTCCCTCACATTTTTTTCATTATTTCCCTTGATATTCTTGATCTTTTGCTATTCCAGATGAACTTTGTTATAGTTTTTCCTAATTCAGTAAAAAAGTTTTTTGGTAGTTTGATAGGTATGATGCTAAATAAGTAAATTAATTTGGGTAGAATGGCCATTTTTATAATGTTAGCTCATCCTACCCATGAGCAATCATTTTTCCAATTGTTTAAATCTAGTTTTAATTGTTTGGAAAGTGTTTTGTAGTTGTTTTCGTATAATTCCTGTGTTTGTTTTGGTAGATAGATTCCCAAGTATTTTATATTGTCTAGTGTGATTTTAAATGGTGTTTTTCTAACTCTTGCTGCTCCTAGAAATGTACTCAGTGATATAAATTTTCTGCTTAGTACTGCTTTGCCTGCATCCCATAGGTTTTGATAAGAAGTCTCATCATTGTCATTGTATTCAATGAAATTATTAATTGTTTCTATGATTTGTTCTTTCACTAATTTATTTTGTAGAATGATATTATTTAATATCCAATTAGTTTTTGCTTTGCCTCTCCATGTATCCTTGTTAATAATTTTTGTTGCATTATGACCTGATAAGTTTGCATTTATTATTTATTCTTTTTAGAATTTGTTTGCCACAATTCTATGCCCTAGTCCATGGTCAATCTTTGTAAATGTTGCATGTGCTGCTGAAAAGAAGGTGTATTCCACTTTGTCCCTATTTATTTTTCTCCATATATCTATTAACTCTAATTTTTCTAGGATTTCATTCACCTCTCTTAACTCTTTTTTATTTATCTTTTGGTTTGATTTATTTAGATATGAAAGGGCAAGGTTTAGGTCTCCTACCAGCATAGTTTTATTATCTATTTCCTCCTTGAGCTCTGCCAGTTTCTCCTTTAGAAATTTAGATGCTAGGGGATTTCCTGGTTAAGATGGCAGCAGAGAAAAAAGCAGCTGCTTAAACTCTCCTAACCAAAACATATAGGACTCCTCAAGAAGACATAAAAACAAATCCAGAGGAACGAAGGAACCCCACAAAAGGACTCAGCATTGGAGTTACGTGGAATCGGGACATTTCCATGCTATAAAGGGGTGAAAGAGTTCTCACGAAAACGCAAGCTGAGCAACCTCCTCCCCCACCCCACCCCACCTAAAGTGCCAAAGCCAGAGCACAAGAGTTAGAGCAAGTTTGGGGCATGCATTAAGTCCTTGGCAGCTACCTGAGGTCACCAGGGCCTGCCCCTGAGAACAAAAAGACTTAAGCCCCCAAGAGGCTAAAGAATACACAGACTTTGATTGTAGACCCTGAGCGCTGGCACAAGTGCGGGCTCTGACACAAAATGAGTGAGGGCGAGGACACAAGAGCAGACATGGATCTTGAGAGTAGGAGAGGACTTGGGTCCTGAGCACATGCACGGACCTTGAGTGGTGTAAGAGGGAGAATTTAGTTATTTTATGGATATATATTTAAAATGTGGCTGCCAGGAATCAATAATTCAGATTGATTCAGTAATTAAATAGACCCAATATAGGATCAGGTTTAAGGTAGTTTTTTTACAATTAGGAAGGTAAAAGGCAGGGAAATAGAGAGAGGGAGAGGCTAGTCCAGGCCTGCAGAGGCCTGGACAGAAAGAGAGGGTTAAAAGGCTAATTAAACTAGATTACAGGCTACAAGGCCTTAGCAATCAGAGAGGCTATAAGCCTACTTAAAGCAGAGATTGGAAATGCCAAGGTAGGCCAAGGAAGTCAGTCTAACTTACCCACATGACGATTCAGAGTGGAAGCAGTTTGAGGTCTCACCCAAGAACCTGCAGCTCCAAGTTCAAAGCAGGAACTGCCTCAACAGGAAGTAACCAAACTACTTGAAGAGATTATGTCTCTCGTGACTTCCTGTGGGTCCACCTCTAATTCAAGTGGACAAATGGCAGGCTTTACACTGATTTGGACTGGCCAAAGGGCACTCCCTTGTTCTTGATTTGTTACTTATTGTCACATGTGGGTAACTCATCTCCCCTCCCCACTAAGAAGGGTGGGGATGATATCATCTCTATGCCTAGGGTAAATAGAGATTTGACTATGAATGGGCTAGAGCTAATTCCATTTACACAGTGGGGCCCAGTGCAGAGGGGTGCACAACTGTGGAAGCTGCTCCCTGAGACTATTAAAGGAGCCTCGGGCAGAGGAAAAAGCAAGGGGACCACCAGGAGTCTTGACCCTGAGAACAACAAGACCTGAAACCTCAGGAGCCTAAAGAGCTCAGACAGACCCTGAGTGTGAGGATAAACCTGAGAGGGCACATGGCTAACAAAGGCATGCCAGAGACAAGAACCCCAAAAGAGAAAGATCATCAAGAAGAAATCTGTAACACTCGACAACTTTTACACAGAGAAAATCCAGACAACAGAGCAAACAGCAGAGGAGAACAAACAAGTAATCATATCCAAACCTTCCCCCCAAAAATGACTGGCCACAAGCTATTGAAGAGTTCAAATCTGAGATGATGAGAAAGATGGAAGAGATCTGGCAAGAAAATAACAGTTTAAAAGGCAGAAATCAAATGAACTGATGAGCAAATTGAACACCAGAAATGACCAGATTGAAAAGGAAAACCAAAAGATTATAGCTGAAAACCAGTCCCTAAAGGCTAGAATTGAGGAATTAGAAGCTAATGATCTCTCAAGACAGCAAGAACAAATAAAACAAAGTCAAAAGACTGATAAAATAGAAGGAAATGTGAAATATCTCAATGAGAAAGTGACAGAACAAGAAAACTGGTCTAGAAGAGACAATCTGAGAATCATTGGTCTTTCTGAAAAAGCAAAAATTAATAGAAATTTGGACTCCATACTAAAAGAAATTATTCAGCAAAATTGCCCTGAAGTTCTACAAAAAGAGGGCAATATGGGCATTGAAAGGATCCATAGGTCATCCTCTACACTAGACCCAGAAAAGATTACCCCCAGGAATATAAATGCCAAATTAAAGAGCTAAAAGTAAAAGAAAAAATTTTACAAGAAGCCAGAAAGAGACAATTCAGATATCAAGGAGCACCAATCAGGATCACACTGGATCTGGCAGGCTCCACACTAAAAGACCACAAGGCTTGTAATATGATATTCAGAAAGGCAAGAGAATTGGGTCTACAACCAAGGATCACCTACCCATAAAAACTAACCATATACTTCAAGGGAAAGTTTGGGCTTTCCACAAGATAGAAGATTTCCAAGAATTTGTACAGAAAAGACCTGGACTAAATGGAAAGTTCAATATCCAACCACAAAAATCAAAAGAAACATGAAAAGGTAAATAAGAAATAGAGAGGAAAGAAAGAAAACTTATATTTTTTTAAATTTGCCTCTTTAAGGGCTTCAATATGATCTAATTATCTGTATTCCTATAGGGAGAAATTTTACATATAATTTTCTTTTAGGAACTCTATTCACTATTATAGTAATTAGAAGAATTATTCATAGGGAGAGGTTGGAATAATAAATGGTCTAAGATGATATGGGGGGGGGAAAGGGAGGTGAATAGTAGAGGACACCAAGAGAAACTTGAATAAATAATAAAAATAGGACATTCTATTACACACAAAGAGAGCATGGGAAGGGGAAGGGATGAATACGATTATAAGAAGGAGAGGAAGAGAGCATTAAGAGGTAATATTTAAACCTTACTCTCAGTGTAATTAACCCAGAGAGTTAAGAGTAGCTTTATCAATTGGGATATAAAACTCTATCTAAACCTACTGAGAAAGTCAGAAAGGAAAAACCAAGGGGAGCAGGGGAGTGGGGAGGTCATAAAAGGGAGGGGAGGAGAAGAGGGAGGCAATTCATTAGGCCTTTAAAAATAAAAAGAGGGGAATAATAAGGGAGAGGGTGGAAAGGGTAGTAAATTAAGGGAGGGGACAAGGGTTACTGGCATAAAGCAAAACACTGGTTTAAAAAGAAATAGTCTAAGAGGAAGGGGTAGAACTAGGGGAGGATACCAAAATGTTGGTGAATGCACAACTGATAATTATAACTCTGAATGTGAATGGGATGAACTCATGCATAAAAAGGAAGCAAATAGCAGAGTGGATTAGAAACCAAAATCCTACCATATGATGTTGTCTACAAGAAACAAATATGAGGCAGGTAGACATACACAGGTTTAATGTAAAGGGCTTGAGCAAAATCATTTGGGCATCAAATGAAAAAAAGAAGGCAGGAGTGGCTATTATGATTTCTGACAAAGCTAAAGTAAAAATAGATATGATTGAAAAAGACAGGGAAGGTCATTACATCCTGATTAAAGGCAGTATAGATAATAAGGAAATAACATTGCTAAATATGTATGCAAGAAATGGCATAGCAACCAGATTCATACAGGAGAAACTAGCAGATCTCAAGAAGGAAAAAGATAGTAAAACCATAATAGTGGGAGATCTAAATATTCCTCTTTCAGATCTAGATAAACCAAACCAAAAAATAAATACAAAAGAAGTAAGAGAGATGAATGAAATCCTAGAAAAATTAGATTTAATAGATATGTGGAGAAAAATAAATAGAGACAAAAAGGAATACACTTTCTTTTCAGCAGAACATGGTACATTCACAAGGATTGGCCATGTAATATGGCATAGAAACATTGCAAACAAATGGAAAAGAACAGAAATATTAAATGTAACCTCAGATCATAATGCAATAAAAATAATAATTAGTAAGAGCACCTAGACAGGAAAATCAAAAACTAATTAGAAATTAAATAATATGATTCTCCAAACCAGCTAGTCAAAGAAGAAATAATAGAAACAATCAACAATTTCAATGACAAGAATGACAATGATGAAACATCCTGCCAAACTCTGTGGGATGCAACTAAGGCAGTACTAAGGGGGAAATTAATATCCTTGAGTGCAACTTAAAAGATTAGAAAGGGAGCAAATTAAAAATCTCCAGATGAAAACTAAATTAGAAATACTAAAAATCAAGGAAGAAATTAATAAAATCAAAAGTAAAAGAACTATTGAATTAATAAATGAGACTAGAAACTGGTATTTTGAAAAAACAGATAAAATAGACAAAGTACTGGTCAATCTAATCAAAAAAAATTGAAAGAAGAAAACCAAATTGACAGTATCAAAGATGAAAAGGGAGACTTCACCTCTAATGAAGGTGAAATTAAGGCAATCATTAAAAACTATTTTGCCCAATTATATGGCAATAAATATAGCCATCTAGGAGATATGGATGAATATTTACAAAAGTACAAGTTGCCTAGATTAACAGCAGAAGACATAGAATGCGTAAATAATCCCATATCAGAAATAGAAATTGAACAAGCCATCAATGAATTCCCTAAGAAAAAATCACCAGGACCTAATGGATTCACAAGTGAATTCTATCAGACATTCAAAGAGCAACTAATCTCAATACTATGCAAATTATTTGATATAATAAGCAAAGAAGGAGTCCAACCAAATTCCTTTTATGACACAAATATGGTACTGATTCCAAAGCCAGGTAGATCAAAAACAGAGAAAGAAAACTACAGACCAATCTCCCTAATGACCATAGATGCAAAAATCTTGAATAGAATACTAGCAAAGAGACTCCAGCAAGTGATCAAGAGGATCATCCACCATGATCACGTGGGGTTTATACCAGGAATCGAAGGATGGGTCAACATTAGGAAAACCATCCACATGATTGACCATATCAACAATCTAACAAACAAAAATAACACGATTATCTCAATAGATGCTGAAAAAGCCTTTTACAAAATACAGCATCCATTCCTATTGAAAACTCTGAAAAGTATAGGAACAGAAGGACCTTTCCTAAAAATAATAAACAGTATATACCTAAAGCCATCAACAAGCATTATATGAAATGGGGATAAATTAGCAGCTTTTCCAATAAGATCAGGAGTGAAACAAGGATGCCCATTATCACCTCTATTATTCATCATAGTACTAGAAACACTAGCAGTATCAATTAGAGAAGAAAAGGAAATTGAAGGTATCAAAATAGGCAATGAGGAGACTAAGCTATCACTCTTTGCAGATGATATGATGGTCTACTTAAAAAATCCTAGAGAATCAACTAAGAAGCTAGTAGAAATAATCAACAACTTTAGCAAAGTTGCAGGATACAAAAGAAATGCACATCAATCATCAGCATTTCTATATATTTCCAACACATCACAGTAGCAAGAGGTAAAAAGAGAAATACCATTTAAAATCATCCTAGACAATATAAAATACTTAGGAATCTATCTACCAAAACAAACACAGCAATTATACGAAAACAACTACAAAACACTTTCCAAACAAATAAAATTGGATCTCAACAATTGGAAAGCCATTAATTGTTCATGGGTAGAATGAGCTAACATAATAAAAATGACCATCCTACCCAAATTAATATACCTATTTAGCACCATACCTATCAAATTACCAAAAATCTTCTTTACTGAATAAGGAAAAACTATAACAAATTTCATTTGGAATAACAAAAGATCAAGAATATCAAGGAAAATAATGAAAAAAAATGTGAAGGAAGGGGTCCTAGCAGTACCAGATCTTAAACTGTACTATAAAGCAGCAGTCATCAAAACAATATGGTACTGACTAAGAGACAGAAGGGAGGATTATTGGAATAGACTTCGGGTAAGTGACATCAGCAAGACAGTCTATGATAAACCCAAAGAGCCCAACTTTGGGGACAAAAATCCACTATTTGACAAAAACTGCTGGGAAATTTGGAAAACAATATGGGAGAGATTAGGTTTAGATCAACATCTCATACCCTACACCAAGATGAATTCAGAATGGGTGAATGACTTGAATATAAAGAGGCAAAGTATAAATGAGTTAAGTGAACATAGAATAGTTTACTTGTCAGATCTCTGGGAAAGGAAAGATTTTAAAACCAAGCACGAGATAGAGAAAATAAAAAATATAAAATAAAATTTTTATTATATCAAACTAAACAGCTTTTGTACAAAGAAAAACAATGTAGCCAATATCAGAAGGGAAACAAAAATTGGGAGAAAATCTTTTAACAAAAAACTCTGACAGTGGTCTAGTTACTCAAATATACAAGGAGTTAAATGAATTGTATAAAAAATCAAGCCATTTACCAATTGACAAATGGGCAAGAGATATGAATTGGCAATTTTCAGATAAAGAAATCAATAGTGTCACTAAGCACATGAGAAAGTGTTTTAAATCTCTAATAATTAGAGAAACGCAAATCAAAACAACTCTGAGGTCTCACCTCCTGCCTAGGAGATTGGCTAAAATGAAAGAAGGAGAGAGTAATGAATGCTGGAGAGGGATGTTGCAAAATTGGGTCATAAATGCATTGTTGGTGGAGTTGTGAACTGATCCAACCATTCTGGTTGGCAATTTGGAACTATGCTCAAAGGGCTATAAAAGACTGCCTGCCCTTTGATCCAGCCATACCATTGCTGGGTTTGTATCCCAAAGAGATCATAGATAAACAGACTTGTATGAAAATATTTTTAGCTGAGCTTTTTGTGGTGGCAAAAAACTGGAAAATGAGTGTATGTCCTTCAGTTGGTGAATGGCTGAACAAATTGTGGTATATGCTGCTGATGGAATACTATAGTTCTCAAAGGAATAATAAACTGGAGGAATTTCATATGAACTGGAAAGACCTCCAGGAACTGATGCAGAGTGAAAGGAGCAGAGCCAGAAGAACATTGTACACAGAGACAAATACACTGTGCTAAAATATAATGTAATGAAGTTCTGTACTAGCAGCAATGCAATGACCCAGGACAATTCTGAGGGACTTATGGAAAAGAACTCTACCCACATTCAGAGGAAGTACTACAGGAGTGGAAACTGAAGAAAAAAAACTGCTTGAACACATGGTTGAGACAGACATGATTGGGGATGTAGACTCAAAATTATCACACCAATGCAACTATCAACAATTTGGAAATAGGTCTTGATCAATGACATATGTTAAAACAAGTGGAAATACGCATCAGTCATGTAGGGTAAAAGGACATTGGGGGGTTAATGGGAAAGGAAGAGCATGAATTATGTAACCATGTTAACTTTTCTAAAAAATAAATATTAATACATGTTTAAAAAAAGAAATTTAGATGCTATACCATTTGGTGCATAAATTTTGAGTACTGATATTTCTTCATTGTTTATACTGCCTTTTATTAGGATGTAGTTACCTTCCCTATCTCTTTTAACCTTATCTATTTTTACTTTGGCTCTGTCAGAGATCATGATAGCCACCTCTACCTTCTGTTTCTCATTTCAAGCCCAAAAGGTTTTGCTCCATCCTCTCATTTTCACTCTATGTATGTCTGCCTGTCTCATGTGTGTTTCTTGTAGACAACATATGGTAGGATTTTCCTTTCTAATCCACTTTGTTATTTTATTCTGTTTTATGGGTGAGTTCATCCCACTCACATTCAGAGTTATAATTATCAACTGTTCATCCCCAGACATTTTGATTCTCTCTTCTTGTCCTGCCCTTTCTTCTTTCACTATTTCCTTCTATAACAGTGTTTTGATTTTAATCTGTTCCCTTGATCCCCTCCCTTATTGTACTTCCCTTTCTTCCCTCTCCCTTATTATTCCCTTCTTATTCTTCTTTAGGGTCTTTTTAAGCTACTCCCCATTCTCTCCCTTCCTAGTGTTGCTTTCCTCCCCAGCAGTCCTTTTGTTACCCTTCTACTTCTCTATAGGGTGTAAGTAAATTCTTTGCCCCAATGGATTTGATTGTTCTTCCCTCTTTAAGTTGATTTCAATGCATGTAAGTATTAAATATTTCCTCTCTCCAACCTCTTTACCCTTTCAATATATTTATATTCTCCCCTGTTTTTCCCATGTGCTTCTTTATGGACTAAAAATTTACTCCATTCTTTTTGTTTTCCCATTTTTCTTAATATTATTTTCTTTTTCCCATCTAGTTTTGTGTATATATATATATATATGTATATATATATCTTGACATTTCATCCTACACAGTTTTTCACTGTTCCCTCTAAGTAAACTTCTTCTAGTTACCCTGTTAATAATAACAATTTTTAATATTTACCAATATCTTCGTTTCCTTTACAGATACAAATTGATTGAATTTCTTGGATCTCTTAAAGAAAAGATTTTCTTCCCCTGCTCTCTTTGCTTTATTTTGATTCTCTTGAGTTCTATGTTTGGGAAGCAATGTCTCTGTTTCCTGATATCTGATTGACTTCTTTTTAGCAACTTGTAATATTTTTTCCTTGCTCTGATAGATTTTGAATTTGGCTATCATATTCCTGGAAGTTGTCAGTTGTGGATTAAATGTAAGAGTTGATCTGTGGATTCTTTCAATTTCCACTTTTCCCTCTTGTTTGAGAATATCAGAGCAAGTTTCTTATGTATTTTCCTGTAGGATAATGTTTAAACTTTTCCTTTTGTCATGATGTTCTTGTAAACCAATAATTTTAAAATTGTCTCTTTGAGATCTGTTCTCTAGATTTTTGGTTATATCAATGACGTGTTTCATATTCTCCTCAAATTTTTCATTTTTTTAAATTTTGTTTGATATATTCTTGCTGCCTTGTGAAGTCATATGCTTCTAGTTGTTGATTTATGTATATATTAAAGACTGAATTTTATCCATGGCATTTTGGTCATCCTTGACCTTCTGGTCTGATTTTCTTTGTAGATCCTTTTTTGCCTTCTTTGCTTCATTTTTAAGCTCGCCAAATCTGGCTTGTAATACCTTATTTTCTTGTTTTAGTTCATGTATTTCCAAATTGTCTTCAGCCTCTTTGTTGCTTTTTGAGTTTCTGAAGTTCTTCATTTAATTGAATTTTGAGATCTTCCAAAGCCACATCAAATCATTTATTCAGTTCCTATAAAACCCTCATGTCTTATCTAGTCTCCTGATATACTATCTGTGTTCCTTTAGTATCAATGTCTCTACTAAGCAAGGCATGCATATGGTCCACCTGTGTGTGTGTGCCTCCCTATGCTTCAACTACCAGTAGCTAGGTCTCTCTTTTGACTTACAAACATCATTCCCGGTTTTTCCTTGACTATCTTGAAATCTGTAAACCTTGTCCTTGAGAGGCATGATGAATTCTAATGATTCAAGATTCCATGATAGATAAAGGAGATTAAGAATTAAAGACTGCCCTATCCCCTTCGGAAGGAGGAGGTATTCCCTTTAATGTGTAAGGTTATTCTTTTATACATAGATTTTTACAGATCTCTTTATTCCTAAAAGAGATTACATTTCTTGGCTATTTTGAGTCTTGATTAACACCTGGAGAATCTCTCTCACTGTTTAAAAGGATTTCAGAAACATGTTCAATCCTTAGCCCACCAGTTCGATAAATGATATATCTAAATTTATAAAAGTATAACAGGGTATAAAAAACATCATTATGGTTTATAATACTCCACTGCCTCTGTTGCTAGCCATTTATTTTCCTCTAGTCAACTTGATGAAATCACAAAAAATAATTTGATAATTGGGGTATTGATCAATTACTCCCTTTCCACAACATATACACACAGCATGAGTAGGTGATAAATTTGTACAGTCAACAATGTGCATTCCACAGGTTATAGTGTTTTCTTAAATAATCTGTATTGAATTAGTGATATAGGTGTGTGAATGGAGGGGAATAGAACAAAAATAATAGAGAAAAAAGAACTGACAAATCTTTTCAAATTCTTGTGTTGAAGATAGAGTAGGAAGAAAGATGATTCTTGTCTAACCTGGCATTTGATTGACAGGCACATTGTCCATCACTGGACTTATTATTGCCTTTCTGACTTAGATCTTCCAGAGTTAGACTAGTACTTTGAGGATACAAGTGATTCACTTTCCATGAAAAGACAATAGAGGAAGGTTTAATTAAAATTAACCAGTGAGGGGGCAGCTGGGTATCTCAGTGGATTGAGAGCTAAACCTAGAAATGGGAGGTCCTAAGTTCAAATCTGGCCTCAGACACTTCACAGCTGTGTGACCCTGGGCATGTCACTCATCCCCCATTGCCTAGCCCTTACCACTCTTATTGACTCCAAGTCAGAAAGTAAGAGTTTAAAAAACAAAAACAAACAAACAAATAAACAAACTAAGTAACAAGTGAAAGGAATATAAGAAAAATGGTTGCAAAAGGTAGCAGGAATAGAGCTCACCAGCAGGAGGCATTATGCTTTCCTCATGGAATGACTTCACAAGTTCAATATTTTCAACCTCTAGACACTGAACTAGACATGCTCTTATAGTTGATTTTTTACTAAGTTTGTAAAAACACAGTTGTTCTTGCAAGCATCAACAGGTACAAAAACTTGGACCAATGCAATTTAGGGAGACATAAATGAAAGGGAGCATATCTTATCCTCTCAAAGTACTTTGAAAATAGATGGAGAGCTATCACATGATTTGAGAAATATGTAAGGACACAAATGGAAAAAATATATGCAAGTGTAAATTATTTACACTCACTAAGGTGTCATCATCAAACAGTCCATTGAGTGGCAGTCCCCCCTCTACATGACTTTCGTGGATTTCGAGAAGGCATTTGGCAGCGTGGACAGGAGCATCATCTAGAGATTGATGCAGCATTACAGGATTTCCCCGAAGCTCATCAACATCATCCAGCAGTTATACGAAGACTTTACCTGCCAGGTCATCCATAATGGGAAACTGACAGCTCCCTTCACAGTGAAAACCGGAGTGAAGCAAGGCTGCATGCTTTCACCCCTTATCTTCTTGATGGTCATAGATTGGACCATGAGAAGTATTACCAAGGACAACAATATGGGCATCCAATGGACTCACACCAAGCAGCTCGAGGACCTTGACTTCGCAGATGACATCTGTCTCCTTTCTCACAAGCAGCAGGATGCGCAAGCCAAACTTGCAGGACTCTCTGAAGAAGCGGAGAAGACAGGTCTGAAGATCAACAAGAGGAAGACCAAGGTGATCACAGTCAACAGCAGACAGGACCTGCCAATCCAACTACAGGGAGAAAACATCAAGGAGACAGACCACTTCACCTATTTGGGTAGCATAGTCAGTAAGGACAGCGGAGCAGATGAGGACATCAGAAACCGAATCAACAAAGCCAGATAGGCATTTAACACCCTGAGGTCTGCCTGGATCTCCAAAGCACTGTCCCTCGTCACTAAGCTCCGAATCTTCAATACCAACATAAAGGCCGTCCTCCTATATGGATCAGAAAGCTGGAGAGTGACAAGCGCTAACACCAACAAACTCCAGGTCTTTGTTAACAGATGTCTACGTCACATCTTGAACATCAGATGGCCTGAAAAGATCTCCAATGCTAGTCTCTGGGAAACAACAATCCAGCACCCCATTAGTCAGGACATAAAGAAACGTAAGTGGAGATGGATAGGACATACGCTACGAAAACCGGAAGACAACGTAGCCAGACAAGCATTGAGCTGGAACCCTTCAGGGAGGAGGAAAGTTGGAAGACCAAAACAGACCTGGCGAATATCTGCTGAAAATGAAACAAAAATGGTCGGAATGACATGGGCCCAGCTGGGGGAAGTTGCCCAGAACAGAGTCCGTTGGCGTGAGATGGTTGCAGCCCTATGCTCCTAAGGAGTCAACAGGAATAAATAATAAATAAAAATAAAAGGTGTCATTTTAAGCTTTAGTAATTCCTTCTTCAGAAAATTGAGTACTGATGCAGAAACATGAAACGTAGAGGGACTTTAGTCATTGTAACTTCATAGAAAAAATGATTTTTGAACTAGTTTTGGAAGGGATGAAGGCACATACATCTTTGGGAAGGAGAGCCTTTATTGCTTTGGAGGAGAGTTCTATTGGTCTGTAAAAATTTCGTTTTTAAGGAAATCTGGCCTAAACACCAATGGCCCTTATTAGACCATTGACAATATCAGAGACAAATTTTAAACCTTCATTTAGAGTAAGTTCAATCTTACATTAAAATCCACTTATGAGCAGACCTGTGTCCCAATCTAAACATATGCAGCTGACAGAAGTTATGAAATATTAGTTTGGGGTATGAATGATTCATTACCTGGAAAATGTTCTGAGGCAGGAGGCAATGTTCCATTTCTGCTGGTTAATATTTGCTGACTCCCTCTGGGCTTCAGGCTTTGCACTAAGTGCAGACTGCCTTAGTCTGAGGACTGTCTTCTCTTGAACAAAGAAAGCAGCTGTTCTCAGGTGCTATGACCCTGAGTAGAAAAACTGCATGACAATAATCCCATAGATTTCTGATTGCAAATCTCTACCTAGACAGGCATCCACTGGGAAAATGAAGTGGAAAACTATGGTCATTATCTGGCCAATTTAAGCTAAAAAATAGATTCCCCCCCCTTTCAATTACCTAGGAAATTTCGGCATATTTTGTCAGGAATTTCCCAGACAATTGACTCTCTCCCCCATTTTACTTTTACTATGGAGGACTGGCAGCTGGGAGCTGTTAGGTTAACAATCTCATCCCTGTAGAGCAATGGACCAACTAGGTCATTATTTCCCTGTGCCTAGACAACCAGTTTCCCAATAGACCAGTATTTCCTTTCAAAGGAGTAATACATAAACTTATTTTCTCAGCCTATTATCTACTTATTCTCTTGTTTGGCAGTGTTTAAGAACAAATAATGAGGTTGGGGGTTGTGGAAAGGGTGGTATGGAGGGACAGGATGAAAGGCAAGGAGAAAAGATACAGGCAAGAGTTCTTTGCCTCTCCTAGGCCTTCTCCCCAAAATAATAAAAAGTCAAAATGCATATACAAGTCACCTACTATGTGCAAGATTGTAGTCTCTTCACTGGGGATATGATGACAAAAGCAAAATGCCCCTACATTCTAGGACCATATTATGAAATATAGTGTTAAATATCAGTCTAAACAATATGTGAATATGTATTCCTTGAATATTTTAAGGGGCAAAGTCCATTATAAATACTGGGGGGGATTAGAGGACAAATAAAACATCATCCCTCTGTTGATAGTTGTTATAACTCCTTGAGAGAGAGAATGAAAAACTCATAAATTGCACATTCCAGAGTGGTAAATTACAAATTAGTAGTCTTGGAAAGTATAGTAGGAAAACAAAAGTGAAAATGGTAGCATTAGTTTGGTACTATTGTGAAGGGACAGATTTTAAAATTATATTGGATGAGTTCTGTTTCAATAATCAGAAAAAAGAACAATGCATTCATGGTAGGAATAATTGCATGAGAAAATACAAGATGAACATGTACAAAGGATACTTTATTTTAACTTAGAAGCTCCTAATTGTGTTTCATTTTACTAAATGGGCTAGGTATTTGTGTATGTATGTGTATATACATACACATATATGTATATATACACATACTTTCCTTTTTCCTGGATTTTCTTTTCAAAAAATTTATTATTTACCAGTGGACTAATATGGTAAGTATAGACCAATAGTGGCTTCAGTATGCTTCTGGATACAAATTATATTTTGAATATTATAGGCAATTTATAATCATATGGACTATACAGAGATCTTATAAATGATTCAACAAAATTCTCATGTATAAAATCTTAACTCATCCATTCATTCACTTCCTCATTCATCATTTATTCATTCATTTCTTCAATGTGTATTTATTGAGCATCTACTATATGCAAAGCATTGCTTTAGTACTTTATGGTGAGACAGATTCCTTTAATGAACTTTAAGATTAGAGAGCTGATAACCAATTGGGAAGATAACACACTTCCACAAATAGTTACAACTAAAGGCAAATATCTTGTAAATGTCACATTAAAGGAAATACACTCATTTGCTTCAACCAAACCTGGTATAGCAGCGTGAGTGCCATGGAGTCAGCTCAAATTATCTCAACCAAACTATTATAATTTCGATGTAAGCATTTATGCCTCAGAAATTGAGGTGTGAAAAATAAAACTTGCTTTATTGTTTTGTTGATTGTCTAAATACAAGAAAGTGAAGGAGAAAATATTGATGTAGATTTAACTTAAAAAAGTATAACATGTTTTTTTTTGTTTCAGAGGATTAACATGGGTATTATTATATGTCATGGTTTCTAACCCTCTTATCATATTTCTTTTGCATACTATCTAATTTTTAAATGTTCTACTGAATTGTGACATCCAAAAAATGCAATATCCTTAGAAGAGGCTAACTAGAAAAAAATACAATGAACTATTTTCTTTCGTTTAGATAGTATGATTCTATGAATATAATTGAAGGTGACATTAAATTGGGGTGATGCAACATATTTAATCTTCAGTACCCTAAAATATCCACATTGTTTTTTTAACAGAATCTGGTTTATGTTTCCTAATCCTAATACTTGAAGAGTATAATCCTTGAAGCAAAGAAAAGAACTTTGTCCCCTTCAAATTTCATCTTATTAAATTTGTCCTACTATTATAGCCTGTCAAGAACTTGTTGGATCCTCAGATAGATGTGACACATTTTAGTTATCCATCCTAGCTTTTTGTCATCTGCATTTCAGGAGGTATGCTATCTCTGTCTTCATTAAATCATTGGTAAAAATGCTGAACAGAACAAAGCAAAAGGCACATCAGTGGAGCATTTCACTTGAGACCTCCTTCAAGGCTGACATCAATTGATTAATCACCTGAATCAAGTCATTCAACTAGTTGTGAATCCATCCAACTGAGCTATTCATTAGCACAAAGCCTCAATTTTGTTCACCAGGATATATATCATGAAAGGACTTGTCATGAGTTGCTGAAATTCAGGATAGATCTATAGATAAGCTAGATAGGATAGGATAGATAGATAGGATAGGATAGGATAGGATAGGATAGGATAGGATAGAGTAGGATAGAATAGGATAGATAGATAGATAGATAGATAGACAGACAGACAGAGAGACAGACAGACAGACAGACAGACAGACAGACAGACAGATAGATAGATAGATAGATAGATAGATAGATAGATAGATAGATAGATAGATAGATAGATAGATATAGATAGATGATCATAGTATTCTTCCAGGATTACTATGGCTCCTAATTTACCTTGTGAATTGTTCCAGGCCCTCTCTAGGCTTAGCCTAATAGCCACAATTTACAAGAGATCTTTCTTTGTTATTCTAGTTTTTGGTGCCTCTTTCAAAATTATTTCTACCTGTTTTTGTGCTTCTTTTGCTTTTATTGTGTAGTGGGCATGGTGTAAATAAGCAAAATGATAGCTTATTAAGGAAAGTAACTTTTTCATTTGAGTCTTAATATCCCTGAAACCTAATAGAGTCCCTGAAATATAAAATATACATGATATTTTTGGCTGTGTTACATTGAATGAATCCATGTCAGCCCTGAGTAATAATAGGTTTTTCTTTCACAATATTATCTTGTGGTTCATTCATTTCAGCAGTGCTTGACTCTTCATGCTGCATTTGAGGTTTTCTTTGTAAAGATGTTAGAGTGGTTCACCATTTCCATTTCCATATGATTTTAAAGATGAGGAAACTAAGGCAAAAAACAGAGTTAAGTGATTTGCCTAGGGTCACAAACCTAATAAGTAGTGTCTGAGTCTAGATTTTAATTCAGCAAGATGAGTCTTCCTGACTGCAGGCTCAGCATACTATCTTTATCTAGCTGCCTTCAATACTCTCTAATAATTATCTTCATAATATATTTAAGAATTTAGGAAAAATACAATTTGAACTCATCAACCCATAGTTTGGATAATTCACATTATTTTTTTCTTTATAAAAATTTGAGAATCTGATCAAACCCAGGCCTTAGGCTATGCTATTTCTGAGGTCATGTCCACAAGTTAGTTCAATGCCCTAGGATAAAGTTCATCCAGGCTTGATGAGCTAAATTCACTTGGGCCAATATTGCTTCCTTTTTCTTTATGTTATCTTTGATTACATGTTCAGTGTATTCAGGGAAATAGATATTTAACATAAAAATAGAGACATATTTTTCGCCTTATAATTCATGTCTCTATTTTCTTATAGGGATACCCTTCTGGCTTTCCTACAGTAATTCCTCACAGGCTACAGGATCATCATAAGAAAAGAAAAATGAATGTATATATGCACATATACATATGTATAAAGAAATGCATATGCATATATGAATTTATATATGTATGTATAATAGATTCCTAATTTCCTCTTTACATTAATTTCATTAAATAACATTGTCTGGACACTTACTGTACTTTATTACTTGTATATAGCAATATGTTAGTAATGTTTAAGAACTCCTCTCTGAAAAAAAATGTGTGTGACATACATGTAAGTATATGCATTTTTAACATTTTCTCCATCATTTTCTTCATTCTAGACCAGTGATGGGCAAACTTTTAAAAGAGGGGGCCAAAGGAAAGGAAATGCTCATCTGTCGGTCTGTTTTTAAGACAACTCTTTCGAAGTTTCATTGTATTGTTTCCTACTCATTGTATTTGTCAGATTAGGAATAATGTCCTGGACTGGATAGAACATTTCAGGGGGCCACATCTGGCCCATGGGCTGTAGTTTGCCTATCGCTGTTCTAGACAATCAAGAAAATAAAAATAAAGCTGTTATTTATAACATTTCTGATGTCCAAGTTGTACAATAAAAATTAACATTTGGCTTTCACAAGCCATTCTGAGCTGACCCCAGCATACCTGCCTGTACTATAAAGACTAAGAAATATCCATTGGATCTGGCCACAAGGGGCAAGTCATTAACTGTTAAAGATGTTCTCAGTAATGGTATAGAAGTAAACTACATTGTTAAGGAAGGGTAAGTCATGAAAAAGGGTATGCAGAGTTTTAGACCCCTTGTTAAAAATATTTGGCAATACAGAGGAGGAAAGCTATAATAGGAGTTTTAAGGTAAAGCAGAACTAAGTGAAGCTTTTTTTTACTCTCAACCTAGTAGACACCTGGGTATTTTTTAAAGCAATAGGGAAAAATTCTAAAATATGTAATTGAGCAAAAAATATTTTTCCTTTTTTTAAGATCTGTTTATGTGACCCTCCAGTTATATATCTCCCTGATATTTTATGCTAACAGTTCAGGTAGCTCAATTTGAAATCAAATAATCCAATTTTTGAATCTCCAGGAGATTTTTTTTTGCATCTATAACTATTATAGTCACCCTCAAAGCATTCATTTCCAAAAGCACATCAAGGGACATATTGTCAAACTCAGCTTTGCAAATAGCCAGCTGAGCAATCTCAAGGAATAGGAAGTGCACTGTGAAGCTCCATTGGGTTGTAGTGTGTACAGAGCTAGCTGTGAGTGAGTTCACAATACACAACATGACATTCATTTAGTAGACTGTATGAGTTCACTGGTGCAAATTTTAGAAGGATCTTTAATGTCAAAGATTTAAGGAATTCATAATAGAATTGGCAATATGCAAGACAGATCATTAGGCAAACTGCACAATTCTATCTCATTTGCAATTCAGAGGGTCTCAAAGGAGGAAAAACCAATAGAAAAACAATCAAAATAATTGAGTTATACTTTTAGCACTATAAGGAAAGATTAAAATTAAGCCAAATGTACTGTCTCTATACTTTTTAAAAATTGAAGCCCTATATATAAACTACATCATACTACCTGCCCTCTTGGAGAAGGGAAAGGGAGAGGTGAGAGGTTGAGATAGATCATGGATTGTAAAATGTCAGAAATGAATATTTAAAATTATATTGACATGTAATGTAGAAAATAATTGAAAATTATTATAATAAAAATGGAAATCCTGAGTAAAAGAAGAGCTCAGTGGTAATGAATTTTCCTAATTATAATCAAAGAAGATGAAACAAATGAAATAATAAAAATCCTGAGGTGAGTTTGAGCTAAGTTTTTTTTGTCTCATGTCATTATTTTTCCCAGAATTTCTTCAGAATAGTTAGAGAAAGATGAGGAGAGAGAGAGAGAGAGAGAGAGAGAGAGAGAGAGAGAGAGAGAGAGAGAGAGACAGAGAGAGAGAGAGAGAGACAGAGAGAGAGACAGAGAGAGAGTGAGAGAGAGAGAAACTGTTTATACTTCTTAAATGCATTTTTGTCCCAAAGCATAGATTTTTGTTAGTTGTATGTCAAGGCAGAAAGCTCTAATAGAAAGAGCCCAAGCAATGGAATAGAAGACCTGATTTTAAGTTTCTGCTCTTCTGCTTACTAGTTGGATAATCATGAAGAAGTTATTTAAACTCCTTAAGCTTTAGTTTCTGCATCTGTAAGATAAGAATAATAATATTTGCTCAACTATTTCAAAGGATTGGGTGTACATGTGTTCTGTATGCATGATCTCCATTTAAAAAATAGGTATTACTCTCTCTTCTCTGTCTTTTTCTCTCTCAACACACACACACACACACACACACACACACACACACACACACAAATACAGCTCTCACCACTAGAAAATAACATACATAATGGTCATGAGCATTTACAAAATACTTCTCTGAACATCATATGAAAAGAACAATAAGAGGTCAGTGACCTTGTCATAGGACCATTTATATATGTAATATATAAAGATAACAACAAAATACTACTGATTATTCACTTTACTCGTATTAATTAAAGAAAGTTTTAAGGGATTTATAAAAACATTTGTTTATCACTGTCTTGTGAAGTGTAGTGAGTAGTGAAAATATTGTTATTATGCACATTTTCCCATGTATTCATGCAAATGTAGTAATTGAATTCAAATGTTCTTCAGTTGTGCCCCCATTCATGACCAAAGCTAATGTTTTCTTGGCAAAGATGAGGGTGTGGTTTGGCATTTCTTTCTCCAGCTTTTTACAGAGGTATTCTATCAACTGCAGCACCTAGATTTATAGAGAACGAAATTGATACTTAGAGAAGGTAAGTAATTCACCTAAGATCATAAAGCTAGTAAATGGTAGAACTGGGATTTAAACTACATTTCTTCTGATTCCATGACCAATAATCATTCTACTATATATTGGTGAATAACTCACAAGACTTTAATACTTAAATTATTAATTTTAATTAATTAAATTACTGATTGATAATTTGCCAGACTCCAAAATTTGGTAACTCCTAAAGGAGGTATCCAACTTAACATGTCAAATTTAAGAATTTGGCATTTCTTAATTTCCAAAGCTAGTGTTTCCCAAAAAGTAATCATTTAAAGAAAGTGAATCTTAAAAGAGACAATTAACAATTTCTGATTGAACTCTGGATAAATAAATCCTCCATACTTTATGCATGAAGAAAACACTGCTTATTCGCAACTTCCCTGCCTTAATTCCATCTAGAAAACATTACCCTAACCTGTTTCTCTTGCTTTAAAGAAAGGTTTGTGCTAAACCAACCTTTCTCTTTACTTTACTTCCCCATGTAACAAATATTACTAGTTTGTGAGTCAGGTGGTTAGAATAGGAATGTGATCTGTAAGCTAGTGGAGGTTAATTTGCTCAGTTGTAGCCAACTCTTGGCAACTCTGTGGTTTCTTTGGCAAAGATAATAGAATGATTAGTTATTTCCTTCTCTGGCTCATTTTACAGATGAGGAGACTGAGATAGAGTTAAATGACTTGCCCAGGGTCATAAAGATGAGTATTCCTGATTCCTTGTCTTCATTCAATGTGCTACCTACCTGCCCCAAGATAAGTATCTTATTTGACAATGAGTGATTCAGACTTTGTAATCTGTTCTCCATTGTGTTAGAGCATTCCATTGTGCAGTCACCAGGGACATCAATAACTCTGAATTATGTCCAAATAAAGGAAACTACCAAGGAATGATAGGATGACATTTCAACAAGGAAGTAAACTAAACAAGAGGAATGAAAGTATTGTATCAGGAAGAGAACTCTATGAATGGGCCAGTTGTGTGACCCTCTTCAACAAAATGTTTTATTTCTTGTGAACCTCAGTTTCCTCACAAGTAAAGTGAAAACTAGGTAATTTCTAAGTTCTTTTAGCAAAAGCATTCTATGTTTCTATTTGGGTGGGATCATAGTATCAACTAACTCATTGATACTTTTTTCCTTTCATCCTTCTCTCTTCCTTATCTTCTAATGTATGTAGTAATGGAAATATTGCTTTGAATCACAACTCCAATACTTCTTTTTAATTTTCATTTTATCTATTTAATTTTATTAACAAATTTACACATTAGTTTTCCAAATTTATATGATTCATATTGTCTCCTTCCCTGAAGTAGATATGCAATTTAATCTGAATTGTAGACCCATTATCATACAAAACATATTTCCATATATTCATTTTTGTAAGTGAATAATCTTATAAAACCAAAACCCAAAATCATATAGCCTAATAAAGGAGTGATAAATCATATGTTATCTTCTGCATTTCTACTTCAACAGTTCTTTCTATAGATTTGGATAGCATTCTTTTTCATAAGTCCCTCAGAATAGTCCTGGATCACTGTACTGCTATTATTAGCAAAGTCTATCATATTTGATTATCTCACAATATTACTGTGTAGAATGGTCTCTTGATTCTATTTATTTCACTCTATCAGTTCATGTAAGTCTTTCAAGTTCATTTGGAAATCGTATTGTTCATCGTTCCTTATAGCATAATAGTATTCTATAACCATCATGTACAACAATTTGTTCAGCCATTCCCTAATTGAGGACATCCCTTTAGTTTCCAATTCCTTGACACCACAAAAACAAAAGATATAAATATTTTCATACAAATGGGTGCTTTCCCATTTTTTTAAATATCTTTAGGATACAGACCTAATAGTGATACTGCTGGATCAAAAGGTATGCATTCTTTTATAGTCTTTTGGACATAATTCCAAATTACTCTCCAGAATGGTTGAATCAATCCACAACTACACCAGCAATGTACTGGTGTCCCAATTTTGCTGCATCCCCTCCAACATTTATTATTTTCCTTTATATTCATATGCCAATTTGAAAGGTGTAAGGTGGTTTCTCAGAGATGTTTTAATTTGCATTTCTCTAATCAGGAGGAATTTTGAACATTTTTTCATATGATTATTGAGATCTTTGATTTCTTCATCTGAAAACTGTTTATTCATATCTTTTGACCATTTATCAACTGAGGAATGATTTGATTCTTATAAATTTGACTAAGTTTTTTATATATTTTAGAAACAAAATCTTTTTCAGAGGAATCTGTTATAAACATTTTCCCCAATTTGTTGCTTCTCTTCTAATCTTGGTTGCATTGGTTTTATTTGCACAAAACCTTTTAAATTTAATATAAACACAATTATTCATTTTACATTTTATAATGTTCTCTATGTCTTGTTTGGCCTTAAATTTTTTTCCCTTTTCTATAGATCTGACTGGTATACTATTTTATCTTCCCCTAATGTACTTAAAATTTTACTCTTCATATTTAAGTCATGTATCCATTTTGAATTTATCTTGGTATAAGGTGTGAGATGTTGATCTAAACCTAATGTTTCCCATGCTGTTTTCCAATTCTTTTTCCAATTTTTCCTAGCAGTTTTTGTCAAATAGTGGATTCTTGTCTCAAAAGCTGGGATCTTTGGGTTTATCAAACACTAGCTTGCTAGAGTCATTTACCCCAAATATAGTCTATTGATCCACCCTTCTATATCTTAGCCATTAACATATTGTTTTGATGATCACTATTTTATAATGCAGTTTAAGGTCTGGTACTTCTGGGTCACCATACATCACATTTTTTTCATTAATTTTCTTAATATTTTTGATCTTTTGTTCTTTCAGATGAGCTTTGTTATAATTTTTTTCTAATTCTATGAAGAAGTTGTTTGGTAATTTGATAGATACAACACTAAATAAGTGAATTAATTTAGGTAGGCTTGTCATTTTTATTACATTAGCTCAGCCTAGCCATGATCAATCAGTGTTTTTCTAATTTTTTAGATCTAGTTTTATTTGTGTGAAAATTGTTTTATAATTGTATTCATATAGTTCCTGCATCTGTCTTGGCAAATATATTCCCAAATATTATCTAGAGTGATTTTAAATGGATATTCTCTTTCTAACTCTCATTGCTGAGTTTTGCACAACTCCAATACTTAAAAGTCATGTTTAGGTATTTGGCATTATTTTTCTAATCTGTAGAAATGAATAATAATAGTTGCATGGCCTATCTCAAGTTTCTATGAGGAAAATATTTTGCGAACCTTAAAATGCTAGTGAAATATGAGTAAATATTATAAATATTAGCCCATTGTTAATATTCATTTTAATCTTTTCTTAATTAGTATTTTTTCTCACCCACTTTCACAGATACTTCTAACCCTGTCCTGAGAATGGGGGTATATATTCTCCCTAAGCATGAAATATATAAATAATTCCTTTGCCATTTGAGAAATTAATCATACTTATTATTGTTGAATTTTCTCATTCTCCTCACATTCCCAACTATTTTAAGTGTTAACCACTTAAATAAATAACCATTTCCTATTTCTGCTTTTTCATAGATCTTAGGTATATTCTTGCTTACCTTCCTCCCACATCCCCTCTCTCCCAGGCTTTTAACCTTTAGATTGCCTATACTCCAGATGAAATAATGGGGAAAGGCAACAGTTTAGCATTAGATAACTTGTATTCAAAATATATCCTGCCAATTATTGGCTGTATAATTCTTTTCAAATCAATTTTTTTCTCTTAGTCAGACTTAATTCCCTAATCTGTTAAATCTTTGGGAAGAGTTGACTTATTTTTTTTAAAACATTTATTAATATTCATTTTTAACATGGTTACATGATTCATGCTCCTACTTTCCCTTCAGCCCTCCCACTCCCCCCATCCATGGCCGATGCACATTTCCACTGGTTTTAACATGTGTCATTGATCAAGAACTATTTCCAAATTGTTGATAGTTGCATTGGTGTGGTAATTTTGAGTCTACATCCCCAATCATGTCCATCTCAATTAATGCATTCCAGCAGTTGTTTTTCTTATATGTTTCCTCTCCTGCAGTCCTTCCTCTGAATGTGGGTAGCATTCTTTACCATAAGTTCCTCAGAACTGTCCTGTGTCATTGCATTGCTGCTAGTAGAGGAGTCCATTACATTCTATTTTACCACAGTGTATCAGTCTCTGTGTACAGTGTTCTTCTGGCTCTGCTCCTTTCACTCTGCATCAATTCCTGGAGGTCTTTCCAGGTCACATGGAATTCCTCCAGTTTATTATTCCTTTGAGCACAATAGTATTCCATCACAAGCATATACCACAATTTGTTCAGCCATTCCCCAATTGAAGGACATACCTTCATTTTCCAGTTTTCTGCCACCACAAAAAGCGCAGCTATAAATATTTTCATACAACTCCATTTATCTATGATCTCTTTGGGATACAAACCCCAACAATGGTATGGCTGGATCAAAGGGCAGGCATTCTTTTATAGCACTTTGAGTATAGTTCCAAATTGCCAGCGAGAATGGTTGGATTAGTTCACAACTCCACCAGCAATGCATTAATATCCCAATTTTACCACATCCCCTCCCCTTCTTTCTCATTATTTTCTCATTACTCTCCCCTTCCTTCATTTTAGCCAATCAGCTAGGTGTGAGGTGATACCTCAGAGTTCTTTTGATTTGCATTTCTCTAATTATTAGAGATTTAGAACACTTTCTCATGTGCTTGTTGATACTTTTGATTCCTTTACCTGAAAATTGCCTATTCATGTCTCTTGCCCATTTATCAATTGGGGAATGGCTTGATTTTTTTATACAATTGACTTAACTCCTTGTATAAATTAGACCCCTGTCAGAGTTTTTCTTTATAAAGATTTTTTCCCAATTTGTTGATTCCCTTCTGATTTTGACTACATTGTTTTTGTTTGTACAAAAGCTTTTTAGTTTAATATAATCAAAACCATTTAATTTACATTTTGTAATTTTCTCTAACTCTTGCTTGGTTTTAAAGTCTTTCCTTTCCCAGAGATCTGACCAGTATACTATTCTGTGTTCACTTAACTTATTTATAGTTTCCCTCTTTATATTCAAGTCATTCACCCATTCTGAATTTATCTTGGTGTAGGGTGTGAGATATTGATCTAAGCCTAATCTCTCCCATATTGTTTTCCAAATGTCCCAGCAGCTTTTGTCAAATAGTGGATTCATGTCCCAAAAGTTGGGCTCTTTGGGTTTATCATACACTGTCTTGCTCATGTCATTTACCCCAAGTCTATTCCACTGATTCTCCTCTCTGTCTCTTAGCCAGGACCATATTGATTTAATGACTGCTGCTTTATAGTATAATTTGATATCTGGTACTGCTAGGCCCCCTTACTTCACTTTTTTTCTCATTATTTCCTTTGATATTCTTGATCTTTTGTTATTCCAAATGAAATTTGTTATAGTTTTTCCTAATTCAGTAAAGAAGTTTTTTTGGTAATTTGATAGGTATGGCGCTAAATAGGTAAATTAATTTGGGTAGGATGTTCATTTTTATTATTTTAGCTTGTTCTACCCATGAACAATTAATGGCTTTCCAATTGTTGAGGTCCAGTTTTATTTGTTTGGAAAGTGTTTTGTAGTTGTTTTCGTATAATAGCTGTGTTTGTTTTGTTAGATTGATTCCCAAGTATTTTATATTGTCTAGGGTGATTTTAAATAGTGTTTCTCTTTCTACCTCTTGCTGTACAAATGTGTTGGAAATGTATAGAAATGCTGATGATTTATGTGCATTTATTTTGTATCCTGCCACTTTGCTAAAGTTGTTGATTATTTCTACCAGCCTCTTAGTTGATTCTCTAGGATTTTTTAAGTAGACCATCATATCATCTGCAAAGAGTGATAGCTTAGTCTCCTCATTGCCTATTTTGATACCTTCCATTTCTTTTTCTTCTCTAATTGCTATTGCTAGTGTTTCTAGTACTATGTTGAATAATAGAGGTGATAATGGGCATCCTTGTTTCACTCTGGATCTTATTGGGAAGGCTTCTAATTTATCCCCATTGCATATGATGTTTGTTGATGGTTTTAGGTATATACTGTTTATTATTTTAGGAAGGGTCCTTCGATTCCTATACTTTTCAATGTTTTCAAGAGGAATGGATGCTGTATTTTGTCAAAGGCTTTTTCAGCATCTATTGAGATAATCATGTGATTTTTGTTTGTTAGACTGTTGATATGGTCAATTATGTGGATGGTTTTCCTAATGTTGAACCATCCTTGTATTCCTTGTATAAATCCCACCTGATCATGGTGGATGACCTTCTTAATTACTTGCTGGAGTCTCTTTGCTAATATTCTATTTAAGATTTTTGCATCTATGTTCATTAGGGAGATCGGTCTATAGTTTTCTTTCTCTGTTTTTGGTTTACCTGGCTTTGGAATCAGTACCATATTTGTGTCATAAAAGGAATTTGGTAGGACTCCTTCTTTGCTTATCATATCAAATAATTTGTATTGTATTGGGATTAGTTGCTCTTTGAATGTCTGATAGAATTCACTTGTGAATCCATCAGGTCCTGGTAATTTTTTCTTAGGGAGTTCTTTAATGGCTTGTTCAATTTCTATTTCTGATATGGGATTATTTAGGTATTCTATTTTTTCTGCTGTTAATCTAGGCAATTTATATTTTTGTAAATATTCATCCATATCTCCTAAATAGTTATATTTATTTCCATATAATTGGGCGAAATAGTTCTTAATGATTGCCTTAATTTCCAATTCATTATAGATGAGGTCTCCCTTTTCATCTCTAATATTGTCAATTTGGTTTTCTTCTTTCCTTTTTCTTATTAGATTGACCAGTACGTTGTCTATTTTATCTGTTTTTTTCAAAATACCAGCTTCTAGTCTTATTTATTAATTCAATAGTTCCTTTACTTTTGGTTTTATTAATTTCTCCCTTAATTTTTAGTATTTCTAATTTAGTTTTCATCTGGGGGTTTTTTATTTGCTTGCTTTCTAATTTTTTGAGTTGCATGCCCAATTCATTAATCTCTGCCCTCCTTAATTTGTTAATATATGCACTCAGGGATATAAATTTCCCCCTGAGTACTGCCTTGGCTGCATCCCACAGAGTTTGGTAGGATGTCTCATCATTGTCATTCTCTTCAATGAAATTGTTGATTGTTT
>NC_058132.1:303942301-303943054 GCF_016433145.1 Gracilinanus agilis
GAGATCTGACAAGTATACTATTCTGTGTTCACTTAACTTATTTATAGTTTCCCTCTTTATATTCAAGTCATTCACCCATTCTGAATTTATCTTGGTGTAGGGTGTGAGATATTGATCTAAGCCTAATCTCTCCCATATTGTTTTCCAAATGTCCCAGCAGCTTTTGTCAAATAGTGGATTCATGTCCCAAAAGTTGGGCTCTTTGGGTTTATCATACACTGTCTTGCTCATGTCATTTACCCCAAGTCTATTCCACTGATTCTCCTCTCTGTCTCTTAGCCAGGACCATATTGATTTAATGACTGCTGCTTTATAGTATAATTTGATATCTGGTACTGCTAGGCCCCCTTACTTCACTTTTTTTCTCATTATTTCCTTTGATATTCTTGATCTTTTGTTATTCCAAATGAAATTTGTTATAGTTTTTCCTAATTCAGTAAAGAAGTTTTTTTGGTAATTTGATAGGTATGGCGCTAAATAGGTAAATTAATTTGGGTAGGATGTTCATTTTTATTATTTTAGCTTGTTCTACCCATGAACAATTAATGGCTTTCCAATTGTTGAGGTCCAGTTTTATTTGTTTGGAAAGTGTTTTGTAGTTGTTTTCGTATAATAGCTGTGTTTGTTTTGTTAGATTGATTCCCAAGTATTTTATATTGTCTAGGGTGATTTTAAATAGTGTTTCTCTTTCTACCTCTTGCTGTACAAATGTGTTGGAAATGTATAGAAATGCTGATGATTTATGTGCATTTA
>NC_058132.1:303943153-303961292 GCF_016433145.1 Gracilinanus agilis
CATATGATGTTTGTTGATGGTTTTAGGTATATACTGTTTATTATTTTAGGAAGGGTCCTTCGATTCCTATACTTTTCAATGTTTTCAAGAGGAATGGATGCTGTATTTTGTCAAAGGCTTTTTCAGCATCTATTGAGATAATCATGTGATTTTTGTTTGTTAGACTGTTGATATGGTCAATTATGTGGATGGTTTTCCTAATGTTGAACCATCCTTGTATTCCTTGTATAAATCCCACCTGATCATGGTGGATGACCTTCTTAATTACTTGCTGGAGTCTCTTTGCTAATATTCTATTTAAGATTTTTGCATCTATGTTCATTAGGGAGATCGGTCTATAGTTTTCTTTCTCTGTTTTTGGTTTACCTGGCTTTGGAATCAGTACCATATTTGTGTCATAAAAGGAATTTGGTAGGACTCCTTCTTTGCTTATCATATCAAATAATTTGTATTGTATTGGGATTAGTTGCTCTTTGAATGTCTGATAGAATTCACTTGTGAATCCATCAGGTCCTGGTAATTTTTTCTTAGGGAGTTCTTTAATGGCTTGTTCAATTTCTATTTCTGATATGGGATTATTTAGGTATTCTATTTTTTCTGCTGTTAATCTAGGCAATTTATATTTTTGTAAATATTCATCCATATCTCCTAAATAGTTATATTTATTTCCATATAATTGGGCGAAATAGTTCTTAATGATTGCCTTAATTTCCAATTCATTATAGATGAGGTCTCCCTTTTCATCTCTAATATTGTCAATTTGGTTTTCTTCTTTCCTTTTTCTTATTAGATTGACCAGTACGTTGTCTATTTTATCTGTTTTTTTCAAAATACCAGCTTCTAGTCTTATTTATTAATTCAATAGTTCCTTTACTTTTGGTTTTATTAATTTCTCCCTTAATTTTTAGTATTTCTAATTTAGTTTTCATCTGGGGGTTTTTTATTTGCTTGCTTTCTAATTTTTTGAGTTGCATGCCCAATTCATTAATCTCTGCCCTCCTTAATTTGTTAATATATGCACTCAGGGATATAAATTTCCCCCTGAGTACTGCCTTGGCTGCATCCCACAGAGTTTGGTAGGATGTCTCATCATTGTCATTCTCTTCAATGAAATTGTTGATTGTTTCTATGATTTCTTCTTTGACAATTTGGTTTTGGAGAATCATATTGTTTAATTTCCAATTGGTTTTTGATTTGCCTGTCCTGGTGCCCTTACTGATTATTAGTTTTATCTCATTATGATCTGAGAAATTTACATTTATTTTATCTGCTCTTTTGCATTTGTTTGCCATAATGCTATGCCCTATTACATGGTCAATCTTTGTAAATGTACCATGTGCAGCTGAAAATAAGGTGTATTCCTTTTTGTCCCTATTTATTTTTCTCCACATATCAATTAAATATAATTTTTCTAGGACTTCATTCATCTCACTTACCTCTTTCTTATTTATTTTTTGGTTTGATTTATCTAGATCTGAAAGAGGAATATTTAGATCTCCCACTATTATGGTTTTACTATATATTTTCTTCTTGAGCTCTGTCAGTTTCTCCTTTATGAATTTGGATGCTATACCACTTGGTGCATATATATTGAGCAGTGTTATTTCCTCATTGTTTATACTGCCTTTAATCAGGATGTAATGACCTTCCCAGTCTTTTTTAATCATATCTATTTTTACTTTGGCTTTGTCAGAGATCATAATAGCCACGCCTGCCTTCTTTTTCTCATTTGATGCCCAAAAGATTTTGCTCATACCCTTAATCTTGAACTTGTGTATGTCTACCTGCCTCATATGTGTTTCTTGTAGACAACCTATGGTAGGATTTTGGTTTCTGATCCACTCTGCTATTTGCTTCCGTTTTATGAGTGAGTTCATTCCGTTCACATTCAGAGTTACAATTGTTAGTTGTGTTTTCACTGACATATTTGTATCCTCCCCTAGACCCACTCCTTCTCATTACACTATTTTCTTTTACACCAGTGGTTTGCTTTGAGCCAGTATCGCTTATCCCCTCCTTTGATTGACTTCCCTTTCTGCTCCCTCCCTTGCTGTTCCCCTCTTTTTGTTTTTTTTAAAGACCAAATGAATTCCCTCCCCGTTCTTCTCCCCTCCCTTTTTTGGCCTCCCCACTCCCCTGCTCCCTTTGGTTTATCCCTTCTGACTTTCTCAGTAGGGTTAGATAGAGTTTTTTATCAGGATGGAAAATAAAGCTACTCTTCCTTCTCAAGGTTGATTACACTGAGAGTAAGGTTTGATTATGCTCTCTTCCTCTCCTTCTTATGATATTATTCATCCCCTCCCCTTCCCATGCCCTCTTTGTGTGTAATAGAATATCTTATTTTTCTTATTTACTCGGATTTTTCTTGGTGTCCCCTACTATTCCCCCCCTCTTTCCCACCCTCCAGGTCTTCTTAGACCATTTAGTATCCTGTCCTCTCCCTATGAATTATTCTTCTGGTTGCTATAATAGTGAATATTATAATAGTGTATAGAGTTCACTACAGGAATTATACATAGCATTTCTCCACCTAGTAATACAGATAATTAGATCTTATTTATGCCCTTAAAGAGTCAAGCTTAAAAGAGTATGAGTTTTCTTTTTTTTCCCTCTGTTTCTTATTTACCTTTTCACCTTTCTCTTGATATTTGTGGTTGAGTGTCAAACTTTCCATTTAGTACCGATCTCTTTTGTGCAAAAACTTGGAATTCTTCCATTTTGTTGAATGCCCATACTTTCCCCTGAAAGTATATAGTCAGTTTCTCTGGGTAGTTGATTCGTGGCTGAAGGCCCAGCTCTCTTGCCTTTCTGAATATTTTATTCCAAGCCTTGTGGTCTCTTAGTGTGGAAGCTGCCAGATCCTGTGTGATCCTTGATATCTGAATTATCTCTTTCTGGCTTCTTGTAAAATATTTTCTTTTACTTGGAAGCTCTTGAATTTGGCTATTATATTCCTGGGGGTTGACTTTTAGGGGTCAAGTGTCAAGGGTGATCTATGGATCCTTTCAATGTCTATATTGCCCTCTTGTTGTAGGACTTCAGGGCAATTTTGCTGAATAATTTCTTTTAGTATGGCATCCAGGTTTCTATTAATTTCTGGTTTTTCTAGAAGACCAATGATTCTCAAATTGTCTCTTCAAGACCGGTTTTCTTGGTCTGTCACTTTGTCATTGAGATATTTCATGTTTCCTTCTATTTTTTCAGTCTTTTGACTTTGTTTTACTTGTTCTTGTTGTCTTGAGAGATCATTAGCTTCTAATTGCTCAATTCTAGCCTTAAGGGACTGGTTTTCGGCTATAATCTTTTGATTTTCAGCTATGATCTTTTGATTTTTCCTTTTCAATCTGGTCATTTCTGGTGTTCAATTTGCTTATCAGTTCATTTGATTTCTGAGCCTAACTTTCCAATTGCAAAATTCTGCCTTTTAAACTGTTATTTTCTTGCCTGATTTCCTTTTGAGCTATTTCGCATTTCTCTAACCAAATCTTTTCCAATGTTTTTGTCATCTCATATTTGAACTCTTCAAGAGCTTGTGACCAGTTTTCCTTATTTTGGAAGGGTCTGGATGCTTGTTTGTTCTCCTCCTCTTTTTGCTCTGTTGCCTGGATTTTCTCTGTGTAAAATTTGTTGAGTGTTAAAGATTTGTTTTTCTTGTTGTTAATCTTTCTCTTCTGAATTTCCTGATTCTGGGTAGCCATCGTTAGCCCTGCAGCTTCTCAGTTTTATCTTCGCTTGCAGGGTCTGCCTGTGGTCTTTTGGGTCCTGAGGTCTTAGGTCTGGTTTTTCTCAAGGTCAAGCCCCCTGGTGGACCCCCTTGCTTGATCCTTTGCCAGAGGTTCCTTTACAAGTCTCAGGGCGCTGCTTCCACAGTTATATACCTGTCTGCATTTGTTCCCCACTCAGGGTTGCAGAGCCTTTGCTCTCGCCTGTGTCTGCCTCCACCCGCTCCTCCTCCTGCGCTCTGTGTATGTGCTCAAAGTCCTTGCGAATTCTTTAGCTTTTTGGGGTCCTAAGTCTTGCTGCTCTCAGGAACAGGCCCTGGAACTGTCAATGACTCAATGGGTGCCCCAAACTTGCTCTATTTCTTTTTAGCTGGCACAGGTGGTGTGTGTGTGTAGGAGTTGGGGGGTGTTGCTCAGCCCCCGATTTAGTGAGAGCTGTTTCACCCCTTTATAGCATGGAAATGTCCCAATTCCACGTACCTTCCATGCTGTACCCTGTTGTGGGGTCCCTCCTTTTGTCTGGACTTGTTTTTATGTCCCCTTGAGGAGTCCTGTGTGTTTCAGTCAGGAGAGGTTAAGAGCTGCTTTTTACTCTGCTGCCATCTTAACCCGGAGTCTTCTAACCTTTTTTAAATTAGATTGACCAGTACTTTGTGTATTTTATCTGTTTTTTTCAAAATACCAGCTTCTAGTCATATTTATTAATTCAATAGTTCTTTTACTTTTGATTCTCTTAATTTCTCCTTTGATTTTTAGTATTTCTAATTTAGTTTTCATCTGGGGATTTTTAACTTGCTCGCTTTATAATTTTCTGAGTAGCATGCCCAATTCATTAATCTCTGCCCTCCTTAATTTGTTAATATATGCACTCAAGGATATAAATTTCCCCCTGAGTACTGCCTTGGCTGCATCCCTCAGAGTTTGGTAGGATGTCTCATCATTGTCATTTTCTTCAATGAAATTGTTGATTGTTTCTATGATTTCTTCTTTGACTAGTTGGTTTTGGAGAATCATATTATTTAATTTCCAATTAGTTTTTGATTTCCCTGTCCTGGTGCCCTTACTAATTATTATTTTTATTGCATTATGATCTGATAAGGTTACATTCATTATTTCTGCTCTTTTGCATTCGTTTGCAATGTTTCTATGTCCTATTACATGGTCAATCGTTGTGAATATACCATGTGAAGCTGAAAATGAGGTGTATTCCTTTTTGTCCCTTTTTGTTTTTCTCCACATATCAATTAAATCTAATTTTTCTAAGACGTCATTCACCTCTCTTACCTCTTTCGTATTTATTTTTTGGTTTGATTTATCTAGATCTGAAAGAGGAATATTTAGATCTCCCACTATTATGGTTTTACTATCTATTTCCTTCTTGAGCTCTGCCAGTTTCTCCTTTATGAAATTGGATGCTATGCCACTTGGTGAATACATATTGAGCACTGTTATTTCCTCATTGTCTATATTGCCTTTAATCTGTATGTAATGACCTACCCTGTCTTTTTAATCATATCTATTTTTACTTTGGCTTTGTCAGAAATCATAATAGCCACTCCTGCCTTCTTTTTCTCATTTGAGGACCAAAAGATTTTGCTCAAGCCCTGAACATTAAACTTGTGTATGTCCACCCACCTCATATGTGTTTCTTGTAGACAATATATGGCAGGATTTTGGTTTCTAATCCACTCTGCTATTTGCTTCCATTTTATGAGAGAGTTCATCCCATTCACATTCAGAGTTATAATTATCAGTTGTGCATTCTCTGACATTTTTGTATCCTCCCCTAGTTCTACTCCTTCTTCTCACACAATTTCCTTTTAAACCAGTGGTTTGCTTTAAGCTGGTAACCCTTATCCTCTCCCTTATTATTCCCTTCTTTTTATTTTTAAAGGCCTAACGAATTTCCTCACCCTTCTTCTCCCCTCCCTTTTTTGACCTCTCCACTGCCTGCTCCCCTTGGTTTATCTCTTCTGACTTTCTCAGTAGGGTTAGAGAGAGTTTTATATCCCAATGGGTAATATAGCTACTCTTCCCTCTCATGGTTAATTACACTGAGATTAAGGTTTAAATATTACCTCTTAATGCTCTCATTCTCTCCTTCTTATAATAGCATTTGTCCCCTCCCCTTCCCATGCCCTCTTTCCCCTGGAAGTATATAGTCAGTTTTGATGGGTAGTTGATCTATGGTTGAAGACCCAGTTCTCTTGCCTTTCTGAATATCACATTCAAAGCCTTGAGGTCTTTTAGTGTGGAGGCTGCCAGATCCCGTGTAATCCTGATTGGTGCTCCTTGATATCTGAATTGTCTTTTTCTGGCTTCTTGTAAAATTTTTTTCTTTTACTTGGAAGCTCTTGAATTTGGCTATCATATTCCTGGGTGTTGACTTTTCTGGGTCTAGTGTACAGGGTGATCTATGGATCCTTTCAATGTCTATATTGCCCTCTTGTTGTAGAACTTCAGGGCAATTTTGCTGAATAATTTCTTTTAGTATGGAGTCCAAATTTCTATTAATTTCTGCTTTTCCTGTAAGTCCAATGATTCTCAGATTGTCTCTTTTAGACCTGTTTTCTTGGTCTGTCACTTTCTCATTGAGATATTTCATGTTTCCTTCTATTTTTTCAATCTTTTGACTTTGTTTTATTTGTTCTTGTTGTCTTAATAGATCATTAGCTTCTAATTGCTCAATTCTTGCCTTTAGGGACTGGTTTTCTTTTTCAATCTGGTCATTTCTGGTGTTCAGTTTGCTTATCAGTTCATTTGATTTCTGAGCCTTGCTTTCCAATTGCAAAATTCTGCCTTTTAAACTGTTATTTTCTTGCCAGATCTCTTCCATCTTTCTCATCATCTCAGATTTGAACTCTTCAATAGCTTGTGGCCAGTTTTCATTATTTTTCATTATTTTGGGATGGTTTGGATATGATTACTTGTTTGTTCTCTTCTTTTGTTTGTTCTGTTGTCTGGATTTTCTCTGTGTTAAAGTTGTCGAGTGCTACAGATTTCTTTTTGATGATGTTTCTCCTCTGGGGTTCCTGATTTTGGCTTGCCATTTTTAGCCCTGGGCCTTCTCTGCTTTATCCTCACACTCATGGTCTGTCTGTGCTCTCTAGGCTCCTGAGGTCTCAGGTCTCATTGTTCTTGGGGTTGAGCCTCCTGTTCATCCCTGGTCTGCCCCTCTACCCAAGGCTTCTTCAATAGTCTCAGGGCACTGCTTCCTGTTATGATGATAATAACAGATAATTTGGAGAAGCAGAAAAATGTGTCAAGGCCAATAGACCTTCAAGTCACAAACACTGATTGACAGGCTTCAATGAGAAAGGAGGGGTTAATCACTCCTGTATCTCAAACCCCTCCCCCCAAACAGTTGTTGTTTTCAGATGGAAGATGGAGACTGGCTAAGATTCTTCTGGTAAGTTTCTGTTATGGTTGAGTCGCAATGATGTTCCCTTTCTTTAATTTATATTCCTCACAGGTCTGATAGAGGAATAAGTAGAACCTAGTTATGTAACTGATGAGGACAAAGATAAATGATCTTCTTAAAACTGGCAGCAGACAGGATTCAAACTAGATGTCCAGACTGAGTTGTGAGTATTTCCTCAAAGAATTTCTAGGCACAGTTTTGAAGGTATAGCTTATATTAAGAAGTAACAAGGAAAACTAGAGTAGTTAATGAAGGTATTTGAATAAGGAAAGGTGACCCTTAACTATTAGGTTGAAGCTGCCCTTCCCCCCCACAGAGAAGGTGAAGGAATATAACTGAACTTGTTTGATAATTTATATATCTAATCACTAAATCACTAGATAATTATTATATTGATATTGATGAGGATTAATTCTAACAAACAGGCTAACCCTTGAGTAGAAACCACACTGGCTTATGCCATAATGGCCACTCAGGTGATCCCCCCATGTCTGGAGTAATAAGCAGTCTGTCTGTTCACTTCAACCCCCACAAAGCAACTGCCAACTCCTCTCAACTGCTCCCTCACCCAAAGTTCTCCAGGGGGATCCCTTGGAATTCTGGATGAGGCTGTCCCTGTATCTTTGCAGGGATTCCATGAATCCATCTCTACATAACATTCCACAGCTGTGCTCCTGTTTGCACAGGGTCCCCACTAGAGGTCCACCCCTGACCTCAAGATCCTCGTCTATGCCTACTGCAATGCCTTTACCCAAGACTGGGCTCAAGGTCTGTGTTCAAAGTCCATGAATGTTCTTTAATCTCTTGGGTTCCTAAGTCTTGTTGCTCTCAGGAACAGGCCTGGAGCTGCCAATGACTTAATTGGTGCCCCAAATGTGCTTTAAATCTTGTGCGCTGGCTTTGGCACTGTACGTGGTGTGGGGGTGGGGGAGGGGCTTCCTCAGCTCATGCTCTACTGAGAGCTGTTTCACCCCTTTATAGCATGGAAATGCCCCAATTCCAAGTACCTTCAATGCTGCACCCTGTTGTGGGGTCCCTTTGTTCATGTGGATTTGTTTTTATGTCCCCTTGAGGAGTCCTTTATGCTTTGATTAGGAGAGGTTGAGCAGCTGCTTTTTACTCTGCCGCCATCTTAACCCGGAACTCCCATAAACGTGACTTATTTTTAAGATGAATTCAAGTTTGATTTATATGTTTTTCTTCTTTTTAAGAAATTAATTAAATAAATGTATTCACTTTGGCAGTGTTTAAATTTCTCCCTCATTTCTCCTGCTACCACTTCTCAAACGATCATCTCATATAACAAATTTTTAAAAGGAAAAAAAAAGAAAAAGTGGATAAAAAGGATATAAATCACCTAAATCTATCAACATATAAAGAAAAATCTGAAAATACATGCAAAATCCAATACCCATGAAACCCTTTCCTTCACTTCTGGAGAGAAATCTAAGGTTATATCATCCATACCACTTCTTTGAGGATATTATTATCCTTTGTAATTTTTTAAACATTTACATTTAATTTTATTTTTGTGATGGTTGTTCTTTCCATTTACATTGGTATCATCAGTGTGTGTGTGTGTGTGTGTGTGTGTGTGTTTAGCTGTGCTTACTTTACTTTGAATGAGTTCATGTATGTCTTCCATGCCTTATTTCATTAATCATATTTTATATTTCTTACACTGATACAATATTTCACTATATTCATATACCAAAATTATTTTTTCTTTAACCATTCCCCACTGGATGAGTATCAACTGTTACTAGGTCTTTACTACCATAGGCAGTGCAAATATAACTATTTGGGGCATATGGATTATTTTATATTATTTTATTGTTTTGGTATAATCAATGACCTACCTCTAGCAGTAGAATCTCTTGATCATAAGGGATAGAGATTTTACTGACTTTATTTGCTAAATTTTAAGTTTTTTCAAAACATTTGTAATAATTCACAATCAAATTCACAATACCTCATTGTGTCAATCATATCACAACACTTCCAACTTTGTATGTTTATCACTTTCATCATATATGACTATTCATTGAAAGGGAGGTTAAATATAAGGGTTGTTTTTTATTTGCATTTCTTTTTTTTATCCTAAGATCAATGCTAGGAATTATTTACTAGGCAGAAGAGCAGTAAGGGAATTGCCAAGGGTAATACAGCTAGGAAATGTCTTAGGCCAGACTTAAACCCAGGACCTCGTGTTTTCTAGTCTGGCTCTCTGTACACTGTTCCATCTTCTTCACCTTTGTGTTTCTTTTAATTTTATTTATCTGGAATGCTTTTATATAAATCTTTTTAAACCCTTAACTTCTGTGTATTGGCTCCTAGGTGGAAGAGTGGTAAGGGTGGGCAATGGTGGTCAAGTGACTTGCCCAAGAACACACAGCTGGGAAGTGTCTGAGGCCAGATTTGAACCTAGGACTTCCCGTCTCTAGGCCTGACTCTCAATCCACTGAGCTACCCAGCTGCCCCTTTTTATATAATTTTTAAGGAGTTGAGAATCTTCATTTAAAGGCTATTTGTTCATATTGTTTGACTTCATATCTCTTTGGGAAGGCCATTTATTATTATATATTTAATTATTTTTTATCTTAGATGCCAAATAATTCTGATATGTCTGATAAAATGCTCCCCTCCTCCATTTCAAACCTTTCTTATTTTATACTGGACTCAGTGATTTTTTTTAGGCAGAAACTTTTAAATTTCATTTTATTAAATTATTTTATCTTTTATAAATGCCTTTATTCCTTGTTTAGTTATTTTCTACCTATAGCTGTAGCTGTGAAAGATATTCTTTTGACTCCTCCAATAATTTTGTAATGGTATGATTTTTACTATTCAGGACATGTATCCATTTTGAACATATTTGAGATCCTTTGATCTGATGACAGACCTCTTTGTAGCTTTCTCTGTCCTGTTGTCTCATGCTTGATTAACCTTTGCCTGTTTTCACCTTCATCCATGCATTACATAATATTTCACACCAAAAAATTGCATTTTTTCTTACTTTTTTCCCCAAAAGGGACAATCAACATGCTATTTTCTACTTCCATTGTTTTGCATCTTTGAATTATGTAAGTAGATTTGATTATTTTAAAAAGCACAAATACACTCAATGTATTGAATGATTTTTCAAGAAAAAAAAATAACTCATGTCTCTTTTATTTAAATAACTCAGAATGCTAAAAACATCAAGAAGGCTATATTTTTTATGTTTCCCTTTTGATTTGTTATATGATCCTAGATAGTAATCACTACTATGATTTTGTCAGTGTGGTGCATATTTGTTGGACCACAGTCCATCAAATGAATTAGGAAACAAATGATAAGGAGGAGATGAACATGAAAAAATTAATATGTTTCCTGAGAATAGTTCAACTGAAAATTTTCAGAGACTGAATTTGAAGGCAAATCTTGACTTTCAGTATAAAACTGTATTTGGTGGTCCATTCCTGGGTTTTATTATTAAAAAAGGCAATAAACCCAAACAATAATGTAGTAGAATAGTGAAAATGGGAAAAGAATAATATTAATGCTTTTCATCATATATGTTTTCCTGTCCTAGACCCAATTTGTTTTAGACTGCTGCTATGGGCTTGAGAGAGCTCTTATATAGGAAGGAGTAATATAAATATATATCCCATTATCAGAGATTTGTAGAATTAAAATTACTATTCCTTTTGGCCACAGCAATGGCATGGTAAATTGAATTTAACTAAAAAATACTAGAATACTTACTTTATGTTATAGTTAGAGAGGTCTGTCCCAATTCTGAGAGCAAAACAGCGACAGCATATTTACATTCCTCCATACAGCTTTATGGCAAGAACATTTCAAATATTTTCATTTTTAAGAATTAAGTTTTGATTTTCTCAGTAGGGATAATTATATATGCAGATGGGGAAAACATACTTTTTAACTTGATTGTTTTGCATATCTCTCCATTTGTAAATCATATCTTATATAATTTCTAAACTTTTTTCATTCTTTAGGAGAATTCCTTTCATAATATTTAAAGCCAGGCTTTAAACATGTTGCCTTTTTGTTTATTCATTCATTCCATTGTTTAATGATGTTTGTTTCCAAGCTTTGTGACTCTTTCAGTGATGTTGACCAATTTACCTAACTTCTTTGGGTCTGAATTTCCTCCAGTATGCAGTGATAGGGTTAGAGAAAATAATCTCTAAGGTCATTTCTATTTCTGATTCTGAGAATTTATCCTATAATATTCCACAGAAATTCTCCTTCTGTACCTTGACCTAAACATAGTTTCCTTTCTAATAGAGAGAGTAAAAAGAGATGAAAATCAAGACTAGCTAGAGTGATAAGGGAAGCTTTTGCAGAAGGAGGGCTGCCATAAGAGAGACTGAATTATTTTGTTTCGTCTCAGCATGCTAAAAAAGAGCAATGAATGGAAATGACTTCCTTCCATGCACATAGGAAACAAATAGATGCAAGGTGTTAACCAAGGTTCTCTGACTACAAATCCAGTGTTCTTTTTTACGCATGTGTAAGCAGTATATATTTGTAGAAGGGATCAAGGAGAAGAAGAGGGAGGATAAAGGGATACTGGGAGTGAAGGAGGGATTAAGAAAGGAAGAGAGGAAAGAAAAGAAGGATAAAAAATCCAAATCTTTAAGTGATTAGATCATATAAATCATCAAAGTGAAGTACATTGTCCTCCTGCATAGACAGTTTTTCATTACTAGATTAAAAATGCCAAACCACTTAATCATGTTACTAGATTACCTTATCCCTATATAACTCATTGGTACAAATTAGCTTAGTCCTAAGTGATTTCTGTAATTATTTATAATTCCTTTTCCCTAGGTGATTTGCTCATGATCACACAGCTAGTATCTGCATAACACAGAATATGAATTGAAGTCTTCCTGATTCCAAATCTAGTACTCTATCCACTATTCCACCTAAGTTATGTTTATGGAAAACCTGACCTGATTTTGAGCTTTGGCAATGCAGGTTACATGAAGTCAACATTGTTAATGTTTTATTGATGTCTAGAAAGAAAGTAGAATTAACTTTAGGTAGTTTAGCTAGGAAAGCTTAGTAAGTAGATGAATATGGACAGAGAGATAAGGTAATTAGGAGAAATAGCTAATGGAAGTAAAGAAGAATCCAGGCCTGTGCTAAGTACTGTGAATACAAAGAAACAAATAATATCCCATATACCCAAGGGATTTATAATGTAATGGCTATGGTATCATGGAAACAACTATGTACAAATAAGCTATATTCAGGAAAAATTGGAAATTTTCTTAAAAGAACTGTCATTAAGATTAAGAATGAATAGAAAAGGCTTCTTACAGATGATTTGGTGTTAGCTAAATTTTTTTTAACCCTTAATTTTGGTGTATTGTCTTATAGGTGGAAGATTGGTAAGGGTGGGCAATGGGGGTCAAGTGACTTGCCCAGGTTCACGCAGCTGGGAAGTGGCTGAGGCCAGGTTTGAACCTAGGATCTCCTGTCTCTAGGCCTGACTCTCACTCCACTGATCTACCCAGCTGCCCCTGTTAGCTAAATTTTGAAAGAAGACAGCAGAGTCAGGAGGCAGAGATGAGGATGGACAACATTTCAGATAAGGACAGAGGGTGTCTGCACTCAGGATATAGAATGGCTTCTTATGTAAATTATTGCAAGGAGGTAAGTTTCACTCCATTGCAGAGTACTGTTATGGGGGATTTGGAAGGGAAGTAGTATGGGAATTAGGTAGGATGTTATAGGGAGATGCAGGATATAATATGAGACTGAAGCTAGGGATAATAGCTGGTAGGATCAGGGAACAAGACAAAGCAAGGGATTCAAGGCTGAAGGTATTCAAGTGAATATACTAGGTAATAGGGAAGTTAGGGCAATATAGTGGATAAGGAAGGTTCAGTGATGAAGGATGGCAGCTTAAGTAGTAACAGAAAATAAGGGAATGTCCAAAAACAGGGAGTATAACACTGAGGTAACAAGGATTGCCAGGGAGAGGATGAACTAATCTAAACAGGCAAACAGCAGCAGCATACAGACTAGGACTTAGACTAAAGACAAACACTGAAGGGAAATAGACTGATTGAAATTAACTGCAGGCTTTAGTTAATTTCACAGGAAGGGACTTGTTTTGAAGATGGATACCCAGGCTTCCCTCAAGCCCAGAGTATGTTGATTCTATTCCTCTTCTTCCCTTTCTTACTAATTAACTAACAAAGTAACTAAAAGGTCTGTTTTAAACACAAAAGGGGTTTATTGTCTTCTCAGGTTAGATTGTCAGGTAAAAGGATTAAGGAAGCCCTCACAGCTGCTTAGAGAAACCTCAGATGGGGAAAGGGAAGCAGGAATGGAGTCTGAGAAAGTCCTGTCTTTACTCAGCTCTCTAGGTGATTTTGAAATCAAAAGAGATTAGGATGATGGCTACAAAAACCTCTCTAGATAAAGTACTGCAAGGGTAGAGGTAAACTCTTACAGATTTGAACTAACTCTCTGATTCACTCTCCTTATTCACTCCTCACAGACATTTGGGTAAGGGAAATTAAGGTAGGAAAATGAGGTAGGGTATGGAGATTCAAAGGGTTTATCTAAATTAACAAATCTCAAAAAACACTCCAAAGCTAGGCTAGGTTTTCAATCTCAAGAAGTAGAAGCAGGAGCTCAGCTGGCCCTGGTTCCCTCCTCGAGTTCCCATGTCCAACTGAAACTCTTTCCCAAGATTCTAAAGTCCTAACTGACATTAGAACTCAGCCAATGTCTGAAAAACTGTTATGTCCCCCCTCTCTGCACTACAGTACATAGAAAGATTTATATATGAACAGGTAAGAAAAGAACAAATTATGAAAAGCTTTAAAGGTTAAACTTATTTTTCTTTATTTTATCCTGAGGTAATATGCCATTGGATCTGGAATAAGATAACTGTACAGCTGTGCGGCCCTGGGCAAGTCACTTACATTTGATTAGCTCTCACCATTCCTATGCCTTGAAACCAGTTTAAGGTTTAAAAAAAAGAAATTGCTGGATTTGGCTGAAAGTGGGGTAGCATGGTCAGACTAGAACTTTAGGTAGATCATTTGGACAATAGAATGTATGCTTGACTACGGTGGGGAAGACACATGAAACAGAGAGACCAAGAAGCAAGCTCTTAAAATAGTCTTAGCTTGAGATGATACACAAGGGTAGTAGCACAAGGTTGGGGGCAATACAAAAAGAGAGAATAAGGTACATATGAGAAAATTTAGTGTATAAATGTCATTACTTAACAAATGATTGTATGTGGAAGGATGTGAAAGAATGAGAATATCAAAGAATGAGATATCAAGGAAGATACCCTCTCAAAGTACAAATATAAAGACTAGAAAATTTTATATTTTAATGTAACTTCAAATGAAAAAGGAGAAAGAAGGGGAGAATGCATTAGGAAAAAGGAAGAAGGTAAATTTAAGGAAAGTAAAACATGTTGATAAGGCCATTTAGTGGAAAACATATAGGAAGTGACTCATAAAATTAAAATCTGTGCCTGACCTATGTAGTTGAATTGGCCACCTTGTAGAGAATGAACTCTATTTCATTAGATTTGTCTTCTCTAGACTCTTGAAAAGAAAACCCATTTAGACATACACATAATGAAAAGGATCAGGGATTGTGATTCATATTCATAAAAAGTAATAACAACCACACAAATGGATACACTTCTTAAACTAAAATAACATAGATCCATCAAAATAATGAGTGGCTTCTTAGTTCTTTAAAGAATTTTGTCATTATTTCCTAAGTAAGATTTTCCCAAATAGCAACACCATTCAAACCTGGTGTCTAATTTGACATTTTGTTTTGTACCTTTCTTTTGTGCTTTGTCAGGCATTATTTTGAAATTGATAATTATTTTATGTGACATAACATGACAGCAGATTTTAAGATTGATAAGAGTAGCACTGAACTCATTTCCAACCTTGGACCACCTCTAATACCAACCAGTTTTTTAATATTCTTATTTAATAAATATTTGTATAATTAATGACTATTCCTCTTAATCATTTAAGAATCACTTTTTAACAACCAAAACTTTTAAAAATAATATAACCTAGACTTCTGATTTTACAAACAAAGGGGCTGAGGTTTATGAAAAGAAACTTGTCTAAAGTTTCATATTTCATTAATAGTAAAGGAAAAATTCCACCTCAGGTCTTCTGACTCCCAAGTCAGGTATGTGTACAAACAGTATATTTTTTGTCAAGTAACTCAAGTCCCTGAAGAAGTACATGGTAAGCATCAAAATATTCTAAGAAATAAATAGCTACAACATGTATATCTTTAAATAAAACAAAGAATGTTGCCAAGATTAGGAAAGCAGAAAATTAGAGGGAAAATTTCATAGACAGTGTCTCAGATAGAGGTCTTATATCTAAAATATATAAAGAACTTGTCAAATTTACAAGAATAAGAGCCATCTTGCAATTGATAAATGGGCAAAGGAAATTAATAGAGAATTTAAATGAAGGAAAAAAAACACATATAGGTGTTTGGAAAAATGCTCCAAATCACTAATAGTTAGAAAAATTAAAACCAAAATAATTCTGAGGTATCATCTCACATCCATGAGATTACCTAAAATGACAAAGGCCAAAATGGTTAATTTTGGAGAGGATGGAGAAAAATTGGGACACTAATACACTGTTGGTAGAACTGTAAACTTATCTAAACATTTTTAGAGCAATTTGGAATTATGTTCAGAGAGTTATTAAACTGTCTTTATCTTTAAGCCCAGCAATTCCATTTCTGGGTCTGTTTCCCAGAAAACAGAGAAAAAGGGAAAGAACCAATGTATTTTAAAATACTTCAAATATTCAAAATATTTATTTTTGCAATATAGCATGTAGAATACTGTTTTAAGTGTAATTCTGTCTCTTTCTCTGACTGTCTCTTTTCTATTTCTCACAGCAGTAGTCACAATTATTTTAATTTGCATTTAAAAGCAGCTTTCCTTTATAATTATTGAATGTATTGATGTGATTGAATTGGAGCATTAAAAAACTGCTGCAAATTTTTAATAAAAATCTCTTTGTGGTGGCAAAGAACTGGACATCAAGAGATAAACTGGAAAACGGTTAAACATTGTAGTATATGATTGTGAGTAATAAACTCATTTTGAGTTCATGCATACATGATAGTAGAGTATATAGACAGAAAGTTAGTGATTCAGTAATATAATAAATATTTAATTTGCATACATATTACTATGATTTTTTTTACATAGGATCATAGATGTAGAGCTAGAAGTGACCTAAAAGTTACATTGAATCTACTCCTGATTTTACAGTTGAGGAAACTATGGTACAAATATTCAAGTTACTATTTCAGTAACTTAGAAATAGATAAAAGAAGGATGTAAAAACAAGTCCTCTGACTCTAGATCCAATGTTATTTTCCACTGTATGATGAAAGTACTATATCAACAATTATAGAGTATATAGGAATGATATAAGATATTGCCCCTATTCTCAGAGTGCATAAACTAGTCAAAGGAAAATAGTATAGCATACATCAAAAAATTAGCAATCAAAGTTGTAAAGAAACCTCAATTGTTGATTGATCATATATTTTCCCTGTTTGGTCTCATTTTCTTTATACATGCTATAAGACATTTGGTCTAGGTCAGTGATGGGCAAACTTTGTAAAGAGGGGGCCAAAGGAAAGGAAATGCTTATCTGCCAGTCTGTTTCTAAGGCAACTCTTTAGAAGATTCATTGTATTGTATCCTACTAATTGCATTCGTCAGATTAGGAATAATGTCCAGGCCTGGATATAACATTTCAGGGGGCCGCATCTGCCCTGAAGGCCGTAGCTTGCCCATCATTGGTCTAGGTCAGTGGTTCCCAAACTTTTTTGGCCTACTGCCCCCTTTCCAGAAAAAAAATATTACTTAGTCCCCTGGAAATTATTTTTTTTTAATTTTAATAGCAATTAATAGGAAAGATAAGTGCACCTGTGCCCATCGCCACCTTCTGGATCACTGCAGCTTCCACCAGGGGGCTGTAGCACCCATTTTGGAATCACTGGTTTAGGTTGTCTCTCAAATTCTTTGAAATATTAATATGATAAATTAATTAAATAAAATTTTCTAGCTAACCAAAAAAGGTAGTCAAAGGAAAGAAAAATATTGAAGATTAGAATAGCTAGGAAAACCTTAATGATAGATATGAGATTCATGCTGCATCTTTTTTATTTGATGCCTTTCAGTTGCAGGGAAAGCATCCAGGTGATGTCTCTGTTTTCTACAAGAAAAACCCAAGAACTGAAATTTGAAGGATATCCATCAACTGGGGAATGGCTGAACAAGTTTTGATAAATAATCATAATGGGAAACTACTGAGTCATAAGAAATTTTGGGTGTTTAATAAAAAACACACAGAAAGATGTACATGAAAGTATGAAAAGCAAAATCAGTAGAATCAAAAATATATTATATATAGCAAGAGAAATAATGTTTGAATTAAAACTTGTAAATGTCGAACTTCAGAGAAAGAAGTTATAAATAGAAACATGAAAGGTGTAGTTTTATATATACATATAAGTATACACACACATACATGTTTTTCAAATGATGCCTTAGCTAGCATGGAGAGAAGAGAGAGCAACAAAGATACCTGTGAATTTCAAAGAAACCAACAAAAATTTAAGTTATTAAAAAAGAAGAAAAGTACCATATTGATTTTGGATATCACTGAGGTAAGAGGCAGTTAGTCACACTGTTTTACCTTAATATTTCTGTCTATTAAATGATCCTTCTGCTTTTTTTTTACCAACATTAGACAAAAATTTCCTACTTGTTTCCCTTTTCCATGTTTAACCATCTCTTGTAAAAGATAGGAAGAAAGAAAGAAAGAGAGAAAGAAAGAAAGAGAGAAAGAAAGAAAGAAAGAAAGAAAGAAAGAAAGAAAGAAAGAAAGAAAGAAAGAAAGAAAGAAAGAAAGAAAGAAAGAAAGAAAGAAAGAAA
>NC_058132.1:303971292-304010013 GCF_016433145.1 Gracilinanus agilis
TGGCTTCTTGTAAGATTTTTTCTTTTGCTTGAAAGCTTTTGAATTTGGCAATAATATTTCTAACCAATTTCTTCTCTGGGTCGAATCTAGTGGATGTTCTATGAATCCTTTCGATGTCTATATTGCCCTCTTGTTGTAGGACTTCAGGGCAATTTTGCTGAATAATTTCTTTTAGTATGGAGTCCAGGTTTCTATTAATTTCTGGTTTTTCTGGAAGACCAATTATTCTCAAATTGTCTCTTCTAGACCGGTTTTCTTGGTCTGTCACTCTCTCATTGAGATATTTCATATTTACTTCTATTTTTTCAGTCTTTTGACTTTGTTTTATTTGTTCTTGTTGTCTTGAGAGATCATTAGCTTCTAATTGCTCGATTCTAGCCTTTAGGGACTGGTTTTCCTTTTCAATCTGGTCATTTCTAGTGTTCAATTTGCTTATCAGTTCATTTGATTTCTGAGCCTCACTTTCCAATTGCAAGATTCTACCTTTTAAACTGTTATTTTCTTGCCAGATCTCTTCCATTTTCCTCAGAATCTCAGTTTTGAACTCTTCCATAGCTTGTGAGGAGTTTTCCTTATTTGAGGAGGGTCCGGATGCTTGTTTGTTCTCCTCCTCTGTTTACTCGGTTGTCTGGATTTTCTCTGTGTAAAAGCTGTCGAGTGTTAAAGACTTCTTCTTTTTGTTATTATTCTTTCTCTTCTGAACTTCCTGATGCTGAGTAGCCATCATTAGCCCAGCAGCTTCTCAGCTTTATCCTCGCGCTCAGTTCTGTTCGCAATCTATTGGCTCCTGAGGTCTGAGTTCTGGTTTTTTCCAAGGTCAAGCCCCCTGGTGGGCCCTCTTGCTTGATCCTCTGCTGGAGGTTTCTTTACAAGTCTCAGGGCGCTGCTTCCACAGTCGTATACCCGTCTGCACTGGTTCCCCACTTAGGCTTTAGTTCCTGGCTGTGTTTGCCTCCACCCACGCCTCTGCTCAGCCGGCACTCTCTGAGCCCAGCGTCCTGCTCCGGCGCGCGCGCTCAGATTTCGCGTGCTTTTTTTGACTTAATGGGGTCCTAAGTCTAGCTGCTCTCAGGAACAGGTCCCAGAGCTGCTGATGACTCGATGGGTGCCCCAAACTTGCCCTATTTCTTTTTAGCTGGGTTCGGAGCTATAGATGAGTGTGGAGGGGGTCGGGGTAGGGCGGTTGCTCAGCCCGCGATTGAGTGAGAGCCCTTTATAGCCTGGAAATGTCTCGATTCCACGTACCTTCCACGCTGTGCCCTGTTGTGGGGTTCCTCCGTTCGTATGGACTTGTTTTTATGTCCCCTTGAGGAGTTTTGTATGTTTTGGTCAGGAGAGGTTAAGAGCTGCTTCTTACTCTGCCGCCATCTTAACCCGGAAGCTCTAAAATCTGCATTTTTAAGTACTTCAATAAAATCAAATTGTTTGTATTCCTATATGGAGAAATATTATGTGTAATTCTCTGTAGTAAATTCTATTCACTATTATAGTAATTAGAATAATTATTCATAGGGAGAGGTTGGAGTACTAAATGGTCTAATATAATATGCGAGGTGGGAAAGAGGGGGGTGAATAGTAGAGAAAAGAAAAATAGAATATTCTATTACACACAAAGAGGGCATGGGAAGCAGAGGGGATGAATCTTCTTATAGGAAGAAGAGGAAGACAGCATTAAGAGATACTATTTAAACCTTACTCTCAGTGGAATTAACCCTGAGAGGGAAGAGTAGCTCTATCCGTTGAAATATAGAACTCTATCTAACCCTACTGAGAAAGTCAGAAGAATTGAAAAAAGTGGAGCAGCGGAGTGGGGAGATCAAAAAAGGGAAGGAAGGAATAGGGGGAGGGAATTCATTAGGCCTTAAAATAAAAAGAGGGGAATTATAAGGGAGGGGGTAGAAAGGGAAGTAAAAAGGAAGGGACAAGGGTTACTGGTTTAAAACAAATCACTTGTCTTAAAGGAAACAGAGTAAGAAGAAGGAGTAGAATTAGGAGAGGATACGAAAATGTTAGGGAATACACAACTGATAATTATAACTCTGAATGTGAATGGGATGAACTTGCCTATAAAATAAAAGCAAATAGCAGACTGGATTAGAAACCAAAATCCTATCATATGTTGTCTAAAAGAAACACATATGAGACAGGTTGACATACACAGGTTTAAGGGAAACGGCTTAAGCAAAATCTTTTGAATCTATTGGGCTTCAAACCTGAAAAATAAGGGGCAGGAGGTGTAATCATGATTTCTGACAAAGCCAAAGTAAAAGTAGATAGGATTAGAAAAGACAGGGAAGGTAATTACATCCTGATAAAAGGCAGTATATACAATGAGGAAATAACAGTGCTCAATATGTATGATGCAAATGGCATAGCATCAAAATTTGTAAAGAAGAACCTGGCAAAGCTCAAGAAGAAAATAGATAGTAAAACGATACTAGTGGGAGGTCTAAATATTCCTCTTTTAGATCTAGATAAATCAAACGAAAAAATAAATAAGAAAGCGATAAGAGAGGTGAATGAAATCCTAGAAAAATTAGATTTAATAGATATATGGAGAAAAATAAACAGGGAAAAAAGGAATACACCTTCTTTTCAGTGGCACATGATACATTCACAAAGATTGACTATGTAATAGGGCATAGAAACATTACAAACAAATGCAAAAGAGCATAAATGATGACTGTAACCTTCTCAGATCAAATGCAATAAAAATAATAATTAGTCAGGGCACCAGGACAGGTAAATCAAAAATTAATTGGAAATAAAATGATATGATTCTCCAAAACCAACTAGTCAAAGAAGAAATCATAGAAATAATCAACAATTTCATTGAAGAGAATGACAATGATGACACATCATACCAAACTGTGCGATGCAGCCAAGGCAGTACTCAGGGGGAAATTTATATCCTTGAGTGCATATATCAACAAATTAGGGAGGGCAGAGATTAATGAATTGGGCATGCAACTTAATAAACTAGAAAGAGAGCAAATTAAAAATTCCCAGAAGAAAACTAAATTAGAAATACTAAAAACCAAAGGAGAAATTAATAAAATCAAAAGAAAAAGAACTATTGAATTAATAAATAAGACTAGAAGCTGGTATTTAGAAAAAGCAGATAAAATAGACAAAGTACTGGCCAATCTAATAAAAAAAAGGAAAGAAGAAAACCAAATTGACAGTATCAAAGATGAAAAGGGATACCTCACCTCTAATGAAGGAGAAATTAAGGCAATCATTAAAAACTATTTTGCCCAATTATATGGCAATAAATATAACAATCTAGGAGATATGGATGAATATTTACAAAAATATAAATTGCCTAGATTAAAAACAGAAGAAATAGAATACCTAAATAATCCCATATCAAAAAAAGAAATTGAACGAACTATCAAAGGACTCCTTAAGAAAAAATCGCCAGGGCCTGATGGATTCACAAGTGAATTCAAATAGCAACTAATCACAATACTGTGTAATTTATTTGATATAATAAGCAAAGAAGGAGTCCAACCAAATTCCTTTTATGACACAAATATGGTACTGTTTTCCAAAGCCAGGTAGATAAAAAACAGAGAAAGAAAACTACAGACCAATCTCCCTAATGAACATAGATGCAAAAATCTTGAATAGAATACTAGCAAAGAGACTCCAGCAAGTGATCAAGAGGATCATCCACCATGATCAGGTGGGATTCATACCAGAAATGCAAGGATTGTTCAATATTAGGAAAACCATCCACATAATTGACCATATTACCAATATAACAAACAAAAATCACATTATTATCTTAATACATGCTGGAAAAGCCTTTGACAAAATATAGCACCCATTCCTATTGAAAACCCTGGAAAGTATAGGAATCGAAGGACCTTTCCTAAAAATAATAAACAGCATATATCTAAAACCATCAGCAAGCATCATATGCAATGGAGATAAATTAGGAGCCTTCCCAATAAGATCAGGTGTCAAACAAAGATGCCCGTTATTGCCTCTAATATTTAACATTGTTCTAGAAACACTAGCAGTAGCAATTAAAGAAGAAAAAGAAATTGAACATATCAAAATAAGCCATGAGGAGACTCTTTGCAGATGACATGATGGTCTACTTAAAAAAATCCTAGAGAATCAACTAAGAAGCTAGAAGAAATAATCAACAACTTTAGCAAAGGTACAGGATACAAACTAAATGCACGTAAATCATCAGGATTTCTATATATTTCCAACACATCACAGCAGCAAGAGTTAGAAACAGAAACTCCATTTAAAATCACCCTAGACAATATAAAATACTTAGGAATCTATCTACCAAAACAAACACAGTAATTATACAAACATAACTAAAAAACACTTTCCAAACAATTAAAATTAGATCTAACCAATTGGAAAAACATTGATTGCTCATGGGTAGAATGAGCTAACATAATAAAAATGACCATTCCATCCAAATTAATTTACCTATTTAGCGCCATACCTATCAAACTACCAAAAAAACCTTTTTTACTCAATTAGAAAAAACTATAACAAAGTTCATTTGGAATAACAAAAGATCAAGAATATCAAGGGAAATAATGAAAAAAACTGTGAAGGAAGGTGGCCTAGCAGTACCAGATATTAAATTATACTATAAAGCATTGGTCATCAAAACAATATGGTACTGGCTAAGAGACAGAAGGGAGGATCAGTAGAATAGACTTGGGGTAAATGACATCAGCAAGACAGTGTATGATAAACCCCTAGAGCCCAAATTTTGGGACAAAAATCCACTATTTGACACAAACTGCTGGGCAAATTGGAAAACAATATGGGAAAGATTAGGTTTAAATCAACATCTCACACCCTACATCAAGATAAATTCAGAATGGCTGAATGACTTGAATATAATAAGAGAGAAACTATAAATAAGTTAAGAGAACACAGAATAGTATACTTTTCAGATCTCTGGAAAAGGAAAGATTCTAAAACCAAGCATTAGTTAGAGAAAATTATAAAATGTAAAATAAATGTTTATGATTATGTTAAATTAAAAAGCTTTTGTACAAACAAAAACAATGCAGCCAAAATCAGAAGGGAAACAACAAATTGGGAAGAAATCTTCATAACAAAAAACTCTGACAGTGGTCTAATTACTCAAATATACAAGGGGTTAAATCAATTATATAAAAAAATCAAGCCATTCCCCAATTGATTAATGGGCAAGGGACATGAATAGACAATTTTCAGATAAAGAAATCAGATGTACCAATAAGTACATTAGAAAGTGTTCTAAATCTCTAATATCAGAGAAATGTAAATTAAAATAACTCTGAGGTAACACTGCACACCTAGCAGATTGGCCAAAATGAAAGAAGGGGAGAGTAATGAATGTTGCAGGGAATGTGGCAAAATTGGGACATTAATGCATTGCTGGTGGAGTTGTGAACTGATCCAACCATTCTGGATGGCAATTTGGAACTATGCTCAAAGGGCTATAAAAGAATGCTTGCCCTTTGATTTAGCCATACCATTGTTGGGTTTCTACCCCAAAGAGATCATAGATAAACAGACTTGTAGGAAAACATTTATAGCCATGCTTTTTGTGGTAGCAAAAAACTGGAAAATGTCTGTATGCCCTTCAATTGAGAAATGGCTGAACAAATTGTGGTATATGCTGGGGATGGAATACTATTGTCCTCAGAGGAATAATAAACTGTAGTAATTCCATGTAAACTGGAAAGACTTCCAGGAATTGATGCAGAGTGAAAGGAGCAGAGCCAGAAGAAAATTGTACACAGAGACTGATACACTCTAGTAAAATAGAATACAATGTACCTTGGTACTGGCAGCAATGCAATGACCTAGTACAATTCTGAGGGAATTAAAGAAAAAGAATGCTACCCACATTCAGAGGAAGAACTACCTGAGTGGAAACACAGAAGAAAAGCAACTGCTTTAACCCATGCGTTGAGGAGGAAATGATTGGGGATGTAGACTCAAAACTACCATACCAATGCAACTATGAACAATTTAGAAATCGGTCTTGATGGATGACACATGTTAAAATCAGTGCAAATGCGCATTGTCTCTATGTGTGTGTGTGGGTGAGATCCAGTTGCGAAGGGGAAAGTAAGAACATTAATCATGTAATTATGATAACTTTTCTAAAAATAGAAATTATCAAGTAAAAAAAAAAGGAGTGACCTAATATCATATGTATGAAAATTCTTCTTTGTTAATGTAAACCGTTGGGATATAAAATGAAATACATTTTTCATCAGTGTTGGTAGGAGTAGCAGATCAATTTTTTTCCATGTTAGCAAGTATTAATTCTGCTTTTAATCACACAGTATTGATTCTTTCAGAAATTGTATTTTAGTTCTTTATTGGACTTAAATCATGTCATTTTGTCTTCATCCTCCCCCATCTTCAGAGCAAACTTTGGTAGATATAAAAGAGATGATTACCAGGGAAATATGATATGATGATTATGAGAAAAAAATTGCTTCTACTCCTTCCCCTAATGTCTTCTTTAATTAAATCGATTAGAATCACTGTAAATAGTTGTTTCTCTAGTTAAAATGTTAATATTTCACAGGCAATAGTTCACATTATGCTATAATCCTATTAAACACCTTTTCATGTGAACAAGCTATATGGCCTTGAGCAAGTCATTTCACCATTTTTATTGTCTTTATTTATGGAAAGATAACAAGATAACCTCTAAAGTAATCCCTTTTGAAAATGTTTTTGCAATGAATTTTTCAGATTGCTTTCTAACATAACTTGAGGGAATTGATATACAAGCTAGATAAATTGTCATAGTTATAGGCTGAGCCAGTATGACCTAATAAACCAAAGACTGAGCACAAAGTTCACAATATTTAAGTGAATTTACAAGTCATGTAACCAACAAGTTGGAGAGCTAGGCAATTGCTCTGATACAATTTATCAAACTCATCAGTCTTTCCAAAATAAAAATAGAATAGAGAAAGCAATTTCAGCTGTTTCCTTGGGACAAGGCCACAAGTATCCAAATGTGTAGGCAACCCAATGAACTAAAAGTAGAGAAGGCACATCTCTAACATGCTTACTTAACATCACCTCTCCATTTACCTCCACCAACTACTACACTCTGGAAAGTCTTCATGAGGTAGTAGAAGGGTTTGCAGAAATATTTTTTGATTAATTTGGTTTTTTAGTGTAGAATTCTAGAAAAATATTTTTTGAAAGATATTAGATCTCATAAAAGAGGTTATACAGTTGTGTAATACTTGTTCAAAAGAACACAAGATCACCTAGAAACCTATTCAGAGAAATCATCCATTGCTTCTACCAAACACAACAAAAGCAGTTTTCATGATACTGACAAATAGATTTAGTAATCATATACCTTGATACATTTCACTTGATATTCAGAAGATTTTTTAATCACTTTAAAATTTTCTTTAGTACCACTGTGATCATCTGTGGGAGGCCAATAAGAGAAACAGAGTCTGAAATATATAAAAATCTGAGACTCCTCTTTTGACCCCCTTTATGATCCATACCTTTTCTTATTAGAAGAACATTATAGACTTATTGAAAAGGTTTAAGTTCTTAGCAAACCAGAAGGTACAGAGTTAACAATTTCTCTCCTTGATAATTAAGAAGCCTGGACTTTAAAAAATTTATTACTTAGACAATCAAGGCCGGAAACGGACAAAGCTAGACAAGACTTTCTCTGACCAGGTGCGATCCTGTAAAACAAGGGTACAGGACTCAATTTGTTTAGGATCTCTATGAAATATATTTCTGCTCCCAGAATTAACCTCCTACTAATTGGTGGTTGGAATTTGGCCTTTGATCCTGGACCTACCTCTCTACTTTTTAGACTCTAATGGGTTTTGTATAATTTGTAACCCCTTCACAACTGTGTTTCTTTCTCTGTACTCTTTGTGTGATACCAATATATATTAAACTCAAGACTCTATAAGTTGGAGCAGTTATGAGCTAAGCATTTAATCTGACTCTTCTCATTCAATCCAATGACGCTCAGTATCCCCAGAAATATAGAGCTGGTTCTCTATAATCATCATAAAGAAATACCAATTTAGCATCTTGGACAGGATCAGGGGGCGGGGAGGGAAGAAGAAAGAAATGAAAGAAGGAAGGAAAATGAAAGGAAAGAAAATAACAAAAGAAGGAAGATGGCAAGAAAGGAAGGAAAGATGGCAGGAAGAATCAACTTTAATTTACACAAAATACAATATTACTGAAAGAAGGTCACCAACATTAAAAATCAATGTTTGTTACTGGATTTGTTTGTATTAACCCATTCAAGTTCTCTGGAGCTTCCTTTTCTTTTATTTTCTAAGTAAAAAATTTTTGTTGATACCAACTGTTTTCACAGGATGTACATTTTTTATTATTTCCAATTTTTCCTTTTCACAGAGACCCATCACAATAACAAAAATTTCAAGGGGTTGGGGCCAGGTGTAATAACGTTCTTGCAAACAAACCAAAACTTTCAGAAAACTCGTCTTCATATGCATTATATATCCATAATCCTACTCTTTTGTAAAGAAGAAAAAGAACTGCTTTCTCTTATTTCTTCTTTGGAGTTCGGTCCTTTCTTTATTGTGAACAAGTTCACAAATTTTCAAGATAAAATTACCTTAAAGTGTATAATGAAATTGGTGTCCATGGATCAAAAAACCTGACTGGTTCCTTAGGAACTGAAAGTGGAACATTTGCCCCATGATCACACTACTCTAGATGAGGGAAAATAACCAGCCTATGTGGCCTATCATCTCTCTCTTTGTATGTGTGTTTTTGTGTGTGCGATATGTGTGATGTGTGTATGTGTTAAAGGAAATTAAATTTCAGGTTTCCCACCCTCACTAATACTTTCATAAAGAGGTGATATTCAAGACCAATAGTTTATTATTGACTTTTCCCATAATCTATGTGGTAATAAAAATGGTAGAGATCATCAGGCTAAACAACAGCATAGTCTAGACAAGGAGATCAATGCTTTTTAATTCCTCATAAAATAGGTTGGAGCCAGATAATTTACTATGATGACTCTCCAGACTGCCTGCCACTTAGAAATGTGATTATTTTTTTCCACAAAAAATAATCAAGGAACCTATCTCCTTCATCCCTTGAAATACTTAAAATTATTCACTAAGGTTAAAATTGCTTTTGACACTTTAAAAGATACCTCTTATGTCACTTGTTTTCCAAATGGAAGATTTTCCTAGAATAGTTTTTATTTATGCCTCTATTTTAAACTTTCTTCTTTTATCAGACATCAAAATATTGAAGTTCTAGCTTCTTGCTACCTGATATTCAAGGCCTTCTACAATCTCATGGTAACTTAACACTTCTAACTTCAGATCCCCAAATCAGCATCCATTCACTCTTCTCATTTATCATCATATTCAACCAGATCAAATAACTTGTCAATGCTGAATGAGCGTTTAATGATGTTGCTGGTGATAAATTAACATTTATATAGTGCTTCAAGGTTTGCATAGGTTTTTCATGAATCAATTTTTACTTATTAAGCATTTACTATGTGCTATGTATAAAGCTATGAAACAAGGAGGCAAAAGATAATTCTTGCCCTCCAGAAACTTAAAATCTAATGAGGTAAACAACATAGAAAACCAATATATGCAAAGCAAGTTGTGTGTAGGACAAATCAGAAAAATTAACATAGGAAAGGCACTGGAATCAAAAGGGATTTGGGAAGAATTCCTGTAGAAGGTGAATTTTTAGTAGAGACTTAAAGGAAGTCAGGGAGGTTAGTAATTGAATTGGAGGAGGAAGAGGGTTCTAGGCTTGGAGGACAGCCAGTGAAAAATTGTACAGCCAAGAGGTAATGTATCTTGTTTATAGAAGAGCCAAAAGACCAGAGTCACTAAATCAAAGATTATGTGATGAAGATTAAAATGTAAATAGACTGAAATGGCATGAGAGGGATAGATTATGAAGGGCTCTGGATGCCAATTAGGCCCTTTTATATTTGAGCCTAGAAATGACAGAAGCTACTGGAGTTTATTGAGTGGGGTGGGGAGAATGTCATGGCTCATGACAATCCTTGGAGATAGGTGTTATTAAGATTCATATTTTACAAATAAAACTCATACACCAATAATTTAAGTGACTTGCCCAAGGTCACACATATAATATGTATTGGAGCCTGGATTCATGCTTATATTTTCCTGATTCCAAGTCAGTACTATATGTACTATACCACCTCCCTCTGTGTGTTTATGTATGTGTATACACACATATATGTCTACTATCTATAAATGTACCATCTAGTTGAGAATAAATTTATTCTTTTTTAATTTTTTTAATAAATTTATTCTTGACATTTTAGTGATCATAAATTTCTGACTTGACCCTGAAGAGGAACAGGAGGTGGAGAAGAAAGACCTTGACCACTTCCTTTCCCACTTTCTTTCCTCTGGGTAAAATGATATTATCTGCATTGAGGGCCAAGTACATATTAAGATAGATTCACCATGCCTAAGGGGACCTTCTTCTAGTAATGACTGCTTATGTGTTACCTCTCTGCCATATATAATTTCTATGTTAAAGCCTACTCTCTTTTGTACTCTTTGTGTACATATGGAAGAGTAAATCACAGAAATATTAAATGAATATTTCTTATCAATGCTTTTAACCTCAGAGAACTGCTTAAGTTTAGTAGCCTTAATGATTGTCAGTTGATAATCTTATAGGGGAAGCATATCAGTGGGGGCTTGAGCCAATAGTATTAGAGAATCAGACTGACTTTCCTATTCTTCAGCCTCTAGCTCCTTAGGGAATTGCTCTGGGAACTAATAGTTATCTAGAAGAATGGAATGTGGAATAAAGATCTTCATAGTTTCCATATATTCCACTTGCTATATTCTCCATGCAATTCTGTTTTCCGCAACTAACCATTAAGCATGTATTTTTTTTCCTCCTAAAATTCATCACTCACAAACTTGAAAATTATGTCATTAATCACATTTCCTATTGCTAATATTACTTCCTACTATTTGTGAGATGGTCAAAGCCAAATTGTTGTGATCTTAAGATGCAAGAGTTAATAGCTTGTACTTATTCAATAGGCAAAAGTAACTCACTGACAGGTTTAGAGGATTGACATAATTATAACAGGAAATAACAGAAGCTCAGATTATGAAGGAATCTCAGCAGCCATTAGTTCCTATATAAATAAGAATCCTCTCTATATTATATACAAATGGACTTTCATATTTCACTGGAAGACCTCAAATAATATGGAACACATTCTTTTCCAAAGTAGCCCATTCTACTTTTCAATAGATTCAATTGCTGAAATTTTTTTTCTTTACACTAACACTAATTTTGCCTATTTAAATTTCCACTCAGTTCTAAGTTCTTTTAGGGAAAAATAAAAGTAATTACTCTTCCATATGTGAAAGGGAATTTTTTTTATTTTAACTTAATCAATCAAATATTTGGAGTGCTCCACCCTTTTTAACTTATTCAGTCAGGAAGTTGAGGATCCTTTTGATAAAAGTTCACACCCTCAGAGGACAAGAGTTAGATCCCACAAGCACTGCCCCCAGCCCACAGTAAAAGGAGGTAGAAACCAGAGGCAGGAAATGTTGTGGAGAAAACTGCTTATAAACGGCAGCCAAAAGGCATTCTAATTCATTCTGATATATTGGTGACTCTTGGTGAAAGAGGGATTCTGCTGTGTGGGTATCTCTACTTTGGAAAACTTCTGCATTGGACAATTTCTGCATTGTAGGCTCAAGTTCAGCTTCAGTGAGACTCGCTTGAGTTGAGGAGACCTTGGCCAGAGACACTGGCTCTGCAGATCTTCTCCTGACTTTGGTGGGACACTCATTTTGCTCTGGAGGAACTCAGATTCAGACTTAGGGTATTTAAATAGACAATATTTTCTACCTCTTTCCTACATTTCCCTCTATACTACATCTACCTTGCTGTAATAAAGCTACTAAAGCTTCTAACAGCTTTGTGACTTAAGAGTTAATTTTTATAAATGGTGACCACAACAATTTTTAAATTCTAATATTTGTCAAATCCATTTTAATTATTACACATAAGGGAGTTCTCTAAGTATTTAAGGACAAATAGCCTATTGCCCATAATTTTTTTCATCTCCAAAGTAAGCATCTCCATTCTTTCAATCAAATTTCTTAAGCCATAGAATGCAGTCATTTCACCATTGTACTTTTCCCCCACTGGAAAGTATCTAACTTTTCAACGCCTTTCCTTATTAATCTAATATTCTTAATTGGACCCAATACTTTCATTGTGGTCTGACGATGTGAGGTTAGAGAGGAATCATCATTTATCCTATCATATAAATCATGTCTCATTAAATTCAGCCTAAAATATACATTTTCTTTTTTGATCATAAAACTATATCCTTGACTCACATAGAACCTTCAGACACCCAGTTTTTTTAGACCATCTTCTGTCTATTGACATATCTTTTATTTCATATATTTGAAGCTGATTTTTTAGCACAAGTATAAAATATGTATGAGTTCCTATAACAATTTATTTAATTTGACTCATCATTTATTCCTATAAAGGTCTTTTTGAATTCTAACTGTGCCATGCAGTATATTAGTTTTCCTTCCCAGTCTTATTTTGTGTGTGCAATTTTCTGTGCAAATTTAATAATTATATTATTTATACCTTTATGTGAAGTGCATGATATTTTTAAAAATAAAAAAAATAAAAAATAAAAATAAATCAAATAGCATAGTACCATGTGCACATCCTTGGAACATTTTATTAGAGTCCATCTTCTCATTTAGCTTGGAATCCTTAGTGATGATTCTTTGGGTGTTGTCATGCAACCAATACCAATTCCTCCAAATTACAGGGCTGTTGGGAAAATTACTTGGTCATTAGTATAAAGAATGGAATGGAAAGCACTTAACTTCTGTAAGTCTTAATTTTTTCCTTTGTAAAATGAAAGAATAAGATGAGATGATCTCTAAGGTTTCCTCCATATGTAAATCTATAGTTCTATAATTATAGGAAGAAAAGTCTGTTATTACTCAGAGGCCATTATGATGTATAAACATGATAAGATGAAGTACTGAATTAGGGTGGTTGTAGTAGGAGTATTAAAGTACAATATTCCAAAGGCAGTTAAATCATGTCAACATGAATTTATTAACTGGCTATAATCTACTAGGCACTGTGCTAATTATTGTTGTTGAAAGGTAAGTCATTAATATCATAATTATCATAAAGGAGCTCAAAATACTAATATGGTATATAACAAGCACAATAGACAACATAGAAGACATATTCATTGTGTGATTTTTTTATAAAGACATCAATACAGAAGATGGAAGAGTAGAAAAATTGCACAGCTGAGCTCTTCTAACATTCTCCTGCATTGTTTAAATTTAAAATAAAGTCTCAAATCAAATTTTGCAGTGGCAAAGTCAACAAAAGTTCATAACTAGACATTCTTTTAATCAAGGAGAATTTAGGAGATTGGAAAGACCTTTGTCACCAGAATAGTGATCCAATTAAGACCATCTGAAAAAAAAAACAATTTTACAACTAGGAGATGGCAAGAGATATGGTAGAAGTTTCAGGATCTGTTAAGCTAGATACTGTAAGAAGACCATAATAATTCTCAGAATAATACTGACATTATTGATGGTAACATAGTCCAATCTAATGGAAAAAACTTAAAAAAGATCCAATGATCTTTTTTCAATTTAAAAAATTTTTGATGATCATGAATTATTTTGAAAGACTGAAAAATCAGTCTTAGTCTGCAATTTAAATAAAGGAAACATATACAGAGAAAAAATAAAGAGCTGGAACAGAATCTATTATACCTTAGCTAAGGTAAAAAAATAAAAAAAAGAGGTAGAACTCATAATCTCAAAGGAAAAATTGATCTAATCAAAAGAAATAAGAAAGGAAACTGTATCTTCATAAAAGTCAGCACAGGCAATAAAAATACCATTTCTAAACATATATGTGTCAAATGATATAACATCCAATCCTAAGGGAGAAGTTACATCAGTTACAGGAGGAATAAAGAGTAAAGCTTTACTAGTGAGGGACCTCAATCTTCTCTTCTCAGAAGTATATCAATCCAACCAAAAATGGATTAAAAAATAAGTTAAGGAGCTAAATGTAACTTTAGAAAAGTTTAATGAATATATAAATATATAAAAGCTCAGAACATTACTTCATCTACCCTAGGAATAGAGTTGAACTTCAACATACAGGCAGGTTAACAAAGCAACCTGGAAAATTTATCAAAATATAAAGAAAACAACTGATCATAGAAAGTTATTTTAGTTATAAGGAAGATGAAAATGCAACTTGGTAGAACAGTATCAAAATGAAAATACATGAAGCCTCAAAAGCAATTTTGAAATGGTGTCAGGCTCCAAAAACTCCCTTGAAGAGCTCAAAAATTAAATTTTAAAGAAAAAATGAGAAACAAAATTAGAACTTCAACTATTTTGAAAAATACACAGAAGACATTAAAACTAAACCCTAAACCTTAACTACAAAAACTAAAATTGACCAAATGGGATAGGAGGCAGAAAAATCGAATGAAGAAAAGATTTTAAAAAAAAAACTAGAATTGGTCAAATAAAAAAGGAATTATAAAAGCTCAGGGAAAAAGTTACTCCATAGAAATTAGAATTGGGCACATGGAAGCAAGTGACTCCATAAGACATCAGGAAAAAATAAAATGGAATAGAAAAAATTAAAAAATGAAAGAAAATTTTAAACAACTTTCTAGAAAAACTGACTGGGAAATAGATCCAGTTGAAATAATCTAATAATCATTGGAGCTACCTGAAAGCCATAATGAAAAAAGTGATCTATGGAATTATAATACAAGAAGTCATGGGAGAAAGCTTCCCTAGTATTCTCAAACAAGAAGAGAAAATCAAAATTAAAAAAAATCATTAATCATCTCAGGAAAGAGATCCCAAAATAAAGCTTTCCATTATTATTGTAGCAAAATTCTAGAATTCCTAGGCCAAGAAGAAAATATAAAAAGCAGCAAGAGAAAATCAAATTAAATGTCATTTAGCCACAGTCAGCATAACTTAGGACTTCACAGCTAATACATTAAAGGACCAGAGGGATTGAGACTGATATTTCATTAGGCAAAGGTTTAAGTATTGTAATACAATACAAGAGGAAATAGATATTTAAAGAAAGAGAGAACTTAAAAGAGTTATTGCAAAAAGACTAGAATTTATTTCACTTCCAAATTATCAGTATTAAAAATTAAAAGGACAAATCCATAACAAATGCAGTGGAAATTAAAACAATTATTTGGAGTGATTTTGCTCAATTATATTCCAATAAGTAGCAACCTGAGCAAACTAGAAGAATATTTTTTAATTATGTAAATTGACTGGTTGTTGCAGATACTCAAACCAAAGTGGCTATCTGAGCAAACTAAAAGAATATTTTTAAATTATTTAAATTGGCAGGTTGTTGCTGATACCCAAACCAAAAAAGAAAAGAAAACCATAGACTAATGTTCCTAATGAACACTGGTGCAAAAATTCCAAATAAAATGCTAACATGGAGATTACCATATGTAATAAGGAATAACATAAGGTATAAAAGTGTAAAATTTAGGAAAATATGTTGGAAAATGCAAGGTTAAACTGAACATTCTAAGGGCTTTTGGAATGTGACTGACAGGTCACAGGGCTTTTGAACTCTGGGACAGTTGGGAGTTTTGCCACTGGTGGAGGGGCTAGTGCCCTGATCTCACTGGAGAAACCCCATTTAGACTGCATTTGAAGAACTAAAAATACGTCTCGATCAGTAGCTTTGCAGCGTGGACCCCCAGGCCTGTGACAGCCTACTGGAGTGACCCAGTGGAGTTTGTGGACCATACCAACATCCTGGACCTTGGGACAACTGAGAACATCATTGCAGAAAGCACTTGCCTCACATAATTCATTATTAAAATCCTTTAATGTTACTTCCTATTGTCTCAATACAACCCTAAAGGACTCACAGAAGATTAATTTGTTCCCCTGGCTAATTTGTGTTTTTTAACTGTCACAGCAAGTATTTCCTGTCTTCCCCCATTCCCCTATTTCACATACTATATCACAAAGATGATATACTATAATTAATGGATATACCAGGAATTCAGGAATGTTGCAAAATTAGGAAAATTGTCAGGTTAAATGATCATATCAATACAAAGCCAATAATATCTCAAAAGATGCAGAGAAAAACTTTTGACAAAATGCAGCATCTATTACAACTAAAAACATTAGAGAATATTAAACTGAATGGAATTTTCCTTAAAATGGTAAATAACTTCTGTCTAAAAACATAAGCAATGGGGCAGCTAGGTGGCTAGGTGGATTGAGAGTGTAATATAGGATTTTAACCTTCCCATGTTGGCTTAGGGCAAACCTGTCAGTTGCCCTCGATGGAATGTTGAAGGTGGCATGAACCACAGGGCACCAACTGCCAGTTGAGCCAAGAGTATATAAAGCCCTGGAAACCCAGGGCTGGGTTCTGTTTTTCCCTGACTTTGCCCTAATCACTCACTTTATCTTTACCCCCCACTCCCGCCAGACCCGGGTGGCAGGTGTGGAATGTGGGTAGCTTAGGTCTTTAGAGTAGTGTAGGGTTTTAAGACCTAATCTTCTAGAGCGACTCAATAATATAATTATCATCAGTGGCAAGATTTAGTCCAAGAACAACTTTATTTATCATTCAGAGACCACATCACTTAGCCCTGGGTCAGCAAAGAACATCCAAACAGGATGTCTACCACTTTAGTCAGAAAATCTTTCACCATCAGATCTCAGTATTTCCTGACCCTCTTACCACTGCTTTGTTCCCTTACTCAGTCATCATCACCACCCTCTTGCTAGCCTTACTACCAGCTTAAGGCCCTGTTGACCCACCTATTAATTACAAGAGCTAGGCCTAGAGACGGGAGGTCCTAGGTTCAATCTTGCCTCAGATACTTCCTAGCTGTGTGACCCTGGGCAAGTCACTTAACCCCCATTGCCTAGCCCTTACCACTCTTTTGCCTTAGAACCAATACAGAGTATTGATTCTAAGACAAAAGGTAAGGGTTTATACAAAAATAAATGAGAACAGGGGGCAGCTGGGTAGCTCAGTGGATTGAGAGCCAGGCATAGAGATGGGAGGTCCTGGGTTCAAATCCGGCCTCAGACACTTCCCAGCTGTGTGACCCTGGGCAAGTCACTTGACCCCCATTGCCTACCCTTAACACTCTTCTACCTATAAGTCAATACATAGAAGTTAAGGGTTTAAAATAAAAAAAATGAAAACATAAGCAAAAATTATCTGTAATGGGAATAATGATCTGGAAGCACTCCCCATGAATCAAGAATGAAGCAAGCATTCCCATTATTACTATTACTATTTAATATTGTACTAGAAATACTAGCTATAGAAATCAAATGAAGAAATTGAAAGAATTAGAAAGGATAATGGGGAAAGAAAGCTATCTCTCTTTGTAGATGATATGATGGTATGCTTAGAGAATCCTAGAGAATCAACCAAAAACCAAAATGAAACAATGAAAAAGTTTAGCAAAGTTTCAGGATATAAGTCCAACCACAGAAGACAGAAAGAGAAATCCTATTTAAAACAAATGTCAACCATATAAAATACCTAGGAATCTACCTGCTAAGTTAAACCCAGGAACTATAAATATAAAGATAAAATTGGATTATTGATAAAAAATTTTTAAGAAACATTAATTGCTCATGGGTAGACTGTGGTGGCACTGCCTAAATTAATTTATTTATTCAGTGCCATATCAATTAAACTATCAAATGATTATTTCATAGAGCTAGAAAAATAATAAAATTCATCTGGAATAGAAAAAGAATATCAAAGGAATTAATGAAAAAATTTAAAGAAGATGGTCTCACTGTACCAAATGTCAAACTGTATTATAAAGCAATAAACATCAAAAAAGTCTGGTACTGGCTAAGAAACAGATCAATGGAATAGATTAGGCTCCACAAACAGTAATAAATGACCATAGTAACCTAGTGTCTGATACAGCCAAACTTCCAAGCTTTAAGAAGAGCTCATTATTCTAAAAATCTTGGAAAGATATATTAAGTGATACAAAGTAAAATGAGAAGAAACAGTAAATTACTGGTCACAGTAACAGCAATATTGGGTTTTTTTTTAAAGTTAGAATATTTTTCCATGGTTACATGATTTATTAGTTTTCTGCCCCTCTTCCTCCTCTCTCCAGGAGCTAACAACCAATTCCACTGGATTATATATGTATCATTGTTCAAAACCTATTTCCATGTCATTCATATTTCCAGTAATCATATCCATAGTGATCAATTTTTTTGATATATTTATCTTCTGCATTTTTGTTCCCATAGTTCTTTCTTGATATGGATAGCATTCTTTCTCATAAGTTCCTCTGGATTGTCCTGGGTCATTGCATTGCTGGTAATAGAAAATTCTATTACATTAGATTGCACCATAATGTATCAGTATCTCTGTACAATTTTCTCCAAGTTCTGCTCTTTCTGCCCATCATCAATTCCTGGAAGTCTTTCTAGTTCACCAAGAATTTCTCCAGATCATTATTCCTTTCAGCACAGTTATATTCCATCACCATCATGTACCACAATTTATTCAGCCATTTCCCAATCAAGGGACACCACCACAAACAGCATGGCTATAAATATTTTTGTACAAGTCTTTTCCCTTATTATCTCTTCATGGTACAAATCCAGTAGTTGTATGGCTGGGTCAAAGGGTAGGCCTTTTTTTAAAGCCCTTTGTGCATAGTTCCAAATTGCCCTACAGAATGGTTGGATCAATTCACAATTCCACCAGTAGTGTATTTGTGTCCAAATTTTGCCACATCCCCTATAACATTTACCACTTTCTTTTGCTGCCACGTTGGGCAGTCTGCTAGTTGTAAGGTGGTACCTCAGAGTTTTTTTTAATTTGCATTTCTCTAATCAGGAGAGATTTAGAACCCTTTTTCACATGATTATTGGTAGTTTTCATTTCATCATGTGAAAACTGCCTATGCATGTCCTTTGACCACTTGTCAATTAGGGAATGACTTGATTTTTTGTAAATTTGACTTAGTTCCTTATATATTTGGGAAATTAAACCTTTGTCAGAGAGTTTTGTTAGAAAAATATTCTCCTAGTGTGTTGATTTTCTTCTAATTTGGTTGCATTGGTTTTCTTTGTACAGAACTATTTTAATTTGATATAATCAAAGTAATTCATTTTACATTTTGTAATGTTCTTTGTCTCTTGCTTGGTCTTAAATTCCTTCCTTTCTCATAAATCTGAGAAGTAATCTATTCTGTGTTCTGTGTTCACCTAATTTATTTAAGATTTCACTCTTTATATTTTAGACATTTATCCATTTTGAATTTATCTTGGTATAGGGATTAAGATGTTCATCTAAACCTATTTTTTCATATGTTGTTTTACAATTTTCCCAGCAGTTTTTGTCAAATAGCAAGTTCTTGTCCCAAAAGCTGGGATGTTTGTTTGTATCAAACAGTAGTTTGGTTCCTGGAACATGGTGGCTTAGATGGAGTGAATCTTAAAACCTCTGCACCCTTACACACCTAGATAGAAAACAATGCTCTTCAAGAAGAAAGAGGACCAAATCTAATAATGGGACAAAGCAGGGGAACCCTACTGCAGCAAAACTAAAGAGGTACACCAAGAAAATGTCTTCAATTCTTGAACTGTTGGGTCTGAGGGCATAGAAAGGGAATCCCAGGAGATCTCCCCCACATGCTGTGTGGAGTCTCCAGCAGCCCTGGACATATCAGGGCCTGTGGGTGCCCTGGTTGGTAGAGAGGGCCTTGCTGGCATCACTCAGGGACTCAAACAAAGGCACTGGAGACGTGACTGGAGAAGAAAACCAGAGAAACACAGCAAAAATGCCCAGAAGATGGTGGCTTAGAGAGAGCCAAACCCCAGACCTCAGACAGCTTGACTTCCTCATATCGAGATAGAGAATGCAGGGCTTCAAGAGGAAAGAAAACAAAATCAAACACAGCAGACAGTGCAGGGGGAGCCCACTGCTGGAGAGCTAAATTCAGCAAAAAAACTCCTTCTTGTCACCCCACTTTTTTTGTTTGTTTTTTTCTGTTTGTTTTTCCCCCTCTCCTCCAGGTTTTAGCCTCAGGGCAGATAAACCAATAAGATTAATCCAACCAATAGAGGATCAATCCCAACAACTGAACAGACAAGAAGTCTTCAGAGGGCAGAGAAAGTAAACTACAAATCTCCATTACCAGCTGGATCTTTCATCAAAGATCATTAAATAAATCTGCTCAAACTAGCAGAACAAGGAAGGGAAAAAAATATGAGTAAGCAACAGAAAAAGAGAAAAGAAATGATAATTGATAGCTTCTTTTAAGGAAGTGAAAAGAGAGGAAATGAAACAGAAATAGAAGAAGAGGTAGTAGTTCCAGTGAACTGGACAGAGGCATTGGAAGATCTAAAAATTCAATTAACTAAAGAATTTAAAACTCAATAAACTCAAGAACTTCAGAAACTCAAAAAGCAATCAAGAGAGCTGAAGACAATTTGAAAAAGGAAATACGTAAATTAAACAAGGAAATAAAGTCTTAAAAGTCAAAATTGGCCACCGTGAAAATGAAGAAAAGAAGGCAAAAGATGATCTACAAAGAAAATCAGACCAGAAGGAGAAGGATGACCAAAAAGCCAGGGATGAAATTCAGTCTTTAAAAAACAGAACTCAACAACTAGAAGCAAATGACTTCGCAAGGCAGCAAGAATATATTAAACAAAATTTAAAAAATGAAAAATTTGAGGAGAATATGAAACACCTCAGTGACTCAACCAAAGATCTGGAGAACAGAGCTAGAAGAGACAACTTAAGAATTATTGGTTTACCAGAACATCATGATAAAAGAAAAAATTAGATAGCATCTTACAAAAATTATCAGAGAAAATTGCCATGAAGTTCTCTAATAGGAGGGAAAAGTAGAAATAAAAAGAATCCACGGATCACTTCCTACATTTAATCCACAACTGACAACTTCCAGGAATATTATAGCCAAATTCAAAAACTACCAGACCAAGGAAAAAATATCATAAGCTGCTAAAAAGAAGGCATTTTATGGGGGCAGCTGGGTAGCTCAGTGGATTGAGAGACAGGCCCAAAGATGGGAGGTCCTAGGTTCAAATCCAGCCTCAGACTCTTCACAGCTTTGTAAATCTGGGCAAGTCACTTGACCCCCTTTGCCCACCCTTATCACTCTTCCACCTAAGAGCCAATTCACAGAAGTTAAGGGTTTAAAAAAAGTCATTCAGATATCAGGGAACCACAGTTAGGATAACACAGGATCTGGCTGTTTCTACATTGAAGGACGAGAAGACATGGAACACAATATTCTGGAAAGCAAGAGAACTGGGTCTACAACCAAGAATCAACTATCCAGAAAAACTAACTACAATATTGCAGGGGAAAATATGGTCATACAATAAAATTAAGGACTTCCAAACATTCATCAAGAAAAAACTGGACTTAAACAGAGAGTTTGCTGCCAAAACCTAGAACTCAAGAGAATCAACATAAGTCAATTAAGAGAATGGGTGGAGAAGAAAAAATTTATTTTCTTTAACGGACACGACAAGTGCAATCAATTTAAAATCCAAGAAGAAAAGAAGATATTGGCAAATATTAAAAATTGATTTTATAGGGGCAGCTGGGTAGCTCAATTGATTGTGAGTCAGGCCTAGAGACAGGAGGTCCTATGTTCAAATGTGACCTCAGACACTTCCCAGCTGTGTGACCCTGGGCAAGTCACTTGACCCCCATGGCCCACCCTTACCACTCTTCCACCAAGGAGCCAATGACAGAAGTTAAGGGTTTAAAAAAAATTGATTTTGCCAACAGGGGGAACAGGGACAAACTGTATAGGATGAAATGTCAAGCGATATATAAATATAAATATAAATATATATATATATATATATATGTGTGTGTGTGTGTGTGTGTGTGTGTGTGTATGTGTATGTACGTAGGTATAAATATATACAAAACAGGGTGGGGAGAAGATAATAATAAGAAAAATAGGAAAACAAACAAAAAGGAATGAATTTATATTCCATAAAGAAGTGCGTGGGACTAACAGGGAAAAATAACAATACACCGTAAGGGTAAAGAAGTTAAAGAGAGGAAATATTCAATATTTAAGTGCATTGAAATCAACTTAAAGAGAGAAGAACAATCAGATCCATTGGGGCAGAGAATTGATTCACACCCTATAGAGAAGTAGAAGGGTAACAAATGGACTAGTGGGGAGGGAAGCAATTCTAGGGAGGGAGAGGGCTTGGGGGGGAGCTCAGTATGGCTTTAAAGAACAATAAGAGGGGAATAATAAGGGAGGGGGGAGAAAGGGAAGTACAACAAGGGAGGGCACTATAGGAACTGATTAAAAACAAAACACTGGTATAGAAGGAAACAGTGAAAGAAGAAAGGACAGGACAATGAGAGAGAATAAAAATGTCTGGGAATGCACAGTGGATAATTATAACTCTGAATGTGAATGGGATTAACTCGCTCATAAGAGGGAAGCAAATAGCAGAGTGTGTTAGAAACCAAAATCCTACCATATGTTGTCTACAAGAAACACACATGAGAGAGACAGACATAGAGTGAAAATGAGAGGATGGAGCAAAATCTTTTGAGCTTCAAATGAGAAACAGAAGGTAGAGGTGGCTAACATGATCTCTGACAGATCCAAAATAAAAATAGATAAGGTTAAAAGAGATAGGGAAGGTAACTACATCCTAATAAAAGGCAGTATAAACAATGAAGAAATATCAGTACTCAATATGTATGCACCAAACAGTATAGCTTCCAAAATTTAAAATTAGTAGCTAGTGGAGCTCAAGGAGAAAATAGATAGCAAAACCATACTAGTGGGGGATATCAACCTTCCCCTATCAAATCTAGATAAATTAAAACAAAAAATAAATAAGAAAGAGATAAGAGAGGTGAATGAACCCTGGAAAAATTAGAGTTAATAGATATATGGAGAAATATCAATAAGGACAAAAAGGAATGCACCTTCTTTTCAGCAGCACATGGAACATTCACGAAGATAGATCATGTAATAGGGCACAGAAACATGGCAAACAAATGCAAAAAAGCAGAAATAATAAATTTAATCTTATCTGATCATAATGCAATTAAAATAGTTATTAGTAAGAATACATGGAGAGGCAAACCAAAACCTAATTGGAAATTTAACAATATGATTCTCCAAAATAATTTAGTGAAACAAAAAATCACAGAAACAGATAATAATTTCATTGAAGACAATGACAATGATGAGACATCCTACCAAACTCTGTGGGATGCAGCCAAGGTAGTACTGAGGGGGAAATTAATATCCTTGAGTGCATATATTAACAAATTAGGGAGGGCAGAGATTAATGAATTGGGCATGCAACTTAAAAAATTAGAAAGCGAGCAAATTCCCCAGATGAAAACTAAATTAGAAATACTAAAAATCAAGGAAGAAATTAATAAAATTGAATGTAAAAGAGCTATTGAATTAATAAATGAGACTAGAAGCTGGTATTTTGAAAAAACAGATAAAATAGACAAAGTACTGGTCAATCTAATAAAAAAATGGAAAGAAGAAAACCAAATTGACAGTATCAAAGAGGAAAAGAGAGACCTCACCTCTAATGAAGGGGAAATTAAGACAATCATTAAAAACTATTTTGCCCAATTATATGACAATAAATATAGGAATCTAGGAGATATGGATGAATATTTACAAAAGTATAAATTGCCTAGATTAACAGCAGAAGAAATAGAATACCTAAATAATCCCATATCATAAAAAAGAAATTGAACAAGCCATCAATAAATTCTCTAAGAAAAAATCACCAGGGCCTGATGGATTCACAAGTGCATTCTATCAGACATTCAAAGAGCAACTAATCTCAATACTATGCAAATTATTTGAAATAATAAGCAAAGAAGGAGTCCAACCAAATTCCTTTCATGACAAATATGGTACTGATTCCAAGCCAGGTAGATCAAAAACAGAGAAAGAAAACTACAGACCAATCTCCCTAATGAACATAGATGCAAAAATCTTGAATAGAATATAAGCAAAGAGACTCCAGGAGGCAAGTGATCAAGAGGATCATCCACCATGATCAGATGGGATTTATGCCAGGAATGCAAGGATGATTCAATATTAGGAAAAGCATCCATATAATTAACTATATCAGGAATCTAACAAACAGAAATCACATGATCATCTGAATAGATGCTTAAAAAGCCTTTGACAAAATATAGCACCCATTCCTACTGAAAACCCTGGAAAATATAGGAATAGAAGGACCTTTCCTAAAAATAATAAACAGTATATACCTAAAATCTTCAACAAGCATCATATGCAATGGGGATAAATTAGCAGCCTTTCCAATAAGATCCGGAGTGAAACAAGGATGCCCATTATCATCTCTATTATTTAACATTGTACTAGAAACACTAGCAGTAGCAATTATAGAAGAAAAAGAAATTGTAGGTATCAAAATAGGCAATGAGGATACTAAGGTATCACTCTTTGTAGATGATATGATGGTCTACTTAAAAAATCCTAGAGAATCAACTAAGAAGCCTGTAGAAATAATCAACAACTTTAGCAAAGTTGTAGGACACAAAATAAATGCACATAAATCGTCGGCATTTCTATATATTTCCAACACATCACAGCAGCGAGAGGTAGAAAGAGAAACACCATTTAAAATCACCCTAGACAATATAAAATACTTAGGAATGTATCTACCAAAACAAACACAGGAATTATATGAAAACAACTACAAAGCCCTTTCCAAACAATTAAAACTAAATCTAAACAATTGGAAAAACATTGATTGCTCATGGGTAGGACAAGCTAACATAATAAAAATGACCATTCTACCCAAAATAACTTACTTATTTAGTGTCATACCAGTCAAACTACCGAAAAACTTTTTTAATGAATTAGAAAAAAACTATAACACAATTTTATTTGGAAGAACAAAAGATCAAGAATATCAAGGGAAATCATGAAAAAAAATGTGAAGGAAGGTGGCTTAGCAGTACCAGATATTAAGTTATACTATAAAGCAGCAGTCATCAAAACAATATGTTACTGGCTAAGTGATAGAAGGGAGGATCAGTGGAATAGACTTGGGGTAAGTGATGTTAGCAAGACAGTGTATGATAAATCCAAAGAGCCCAACTTTTGGGACAAAAATTCATTATTTGACACAAACTGCTGGGAAATTTGGAAATCAATATGGGAGAGATTAGGTTTAGATCAACATCTCACTCCCTACACTAAGATAAATTTAGAATGGGTGAATGACTTAAATATGAAGAAGGAAACTTTAAGTAAATTAAGTGAACACAGAATAATATACTTGTCAGATCTCTGGCAAAGTAAAGACTTTGAAAACAAGCAAGAGTTAGAAAAAATTACAAAATGTAAAATAAATAATTTTGATTATATTAAATTAAAAAGTTTTTGTACAATCAAAAACAATGCAAGGGCAGCTGGGTAGCTCAGTGGAGTGAGAGCCAGGCCTAGAGACGGGAGGTCCTAGGTTCAAACCCGGCCTCAGCCACTTCCCAGCTGTGTGACCCTGGGCAAGTCACTTAACCGCCATTGCCCACCCTTACCACTCTTCCACCTATGAGACAATACACCGAAGTACAAGGGTTTAAAAAAAACAATGCAACCAAAGTCAGAAGGAAAACAACAAACTGGGAAAAAATCTTTACAACAAAAAATTCTCACAGAGATCTAACTGCTCATATTTACAAGGAGCTAAAACAATTGTATAAAAAATCAAGCCATTCCTCAATTGATAAATGGGCAAGGGACATGAATAGGCAATTTTCAGATAAAGAAATCAAAAGCATCAATAAGCAGATAAGAAAGTTTTCTAAATGTCTAATAATTAGAGAAATGCAAATAAAAAAATTTTAAGGTATCACCTCACACTGAGCAGATTGGCTAAAATGATAGCAAGGTAGAATAATGAATGTTGGAGGGGATGTGGCAAAATTGGGACCTTAATGCACTGCTGGTGGAGTTGTGAACTGATCCAACCATTCTGGATGGCTATTTGGAATCATGCTCAAAGAGTGATAAAAGAATGCCTGCCCTTTGACCAGCCATACCATTGCTGTGTTTGTACCACAAAGAGATCATAAATAAACAGACTTGTACAAAAGTATTCATAGCTGTGCTCATTGTGGTGGCAAAAAACTGGAAAGGGATGGTATGCCCTTCAATTGGGGAATGGCTGATTTTTTATACAATTGTTTTAGCTCCTTGTAAATTTAGCTCCTTGTAAATATAATGTATAGTAAGATATGCTAGAGGTAAATAAATCCATGTAATATAGACATATATAATGTATATAGTATAATTGTTGGTGATGGAATACTATTGTGCTCAAAGAAATAATAAAGTGGAGGAATTCCATGTGAACTGGAAAGAACTCCAGGAATTGTTGCAGAGTGAAAGGAGCAGAGCCAGAAGAATATTGTACACAGAGACTGATACACTGTGGTAAAATTGAATGTAATGGACTTCTGTACTTGCAGTAATTCAATGACCCAAGACAATTCTGGGGCATTTATGGAAAAGAATGCTACCCACATTCAGAGGAAGAACTATAGGAGAGGAAACACAGAATAAAAACAACTGTTTGAACACTTTGGTTGATAAGGACATGATTGAGGATGTAGACCCTTAATGACCACACCAATGCAACTATCAATAATATGTAAATAAGTCTTGACTGACCACACATGTTAAAACCAGTGGAAATGAGAGGTGGGGGTTTGAGGGGGTGAAGGGTAAAGAAAAAATATGAATTATGTAACCACGAAAAAATTTTTCTTAAAGTAAAAAAATTAATTAAAAAAATAAAAATAAAATAAAAAACTATCAAAAGTCACACAAAGCATCTGAGATAGTATTTGAACTCATGAGTCTAACTAACTCCAAATCTACCCCTCTAATTACTGTTTCGACTGTTTAGCTAAGTGCAATAGAATATTGGCATGTGTGTGTGTGTGTGTATGTTTACGTGTGTGTGTATGACAGAGTGAGAGAGAGCGAGAGACAGAGACAGAGACAGAGACAGAGACAGAGAGAGAAAGAGAGAAAGTTGTTATCTACGTATATTCCTACATATTATGCTAGGTAACATATCAGTAGAGTGTTTTTATATCTATATACTGTAGGATTTTGGAAACTGTAAGATGATGGGGATCAGTGACAATAATATCTCCCTAATCCCTGGTCTTTAGAGAAACACAGGCAGGCTTGACTGGTTGGGAGGGCCAGGAGCTTGTGTAGTATTCCTTCACTTCCCCCCTCCCTCTAACCCATTTGTTAATAGTGAATATTTCTAGATTGATAACTCCTGGGCCAAGATGGTAAGTGGATAGAGACTAAATCCCTTTGTTATAATATCTTTCTCTGTATTATTTCTGCACAGGATAGAATCAGTGAGGTTTGATGTCTTAGAATCTCACTGGCTCAGATATTAGGATCAACTTCAGAACCACTAGTAAGAGGAACTTGGCTTATGGAGGATGTGAGTATATCCCCAAATTATCTGTATTCAAACACTGTTCCTAGATGATAAGGGTTTATTGATATCTGGGAATGGGAAGGAGGGAAATGGCTTAGGATTAAAAGGTAAGGAGAACCTACCTAAAACAGCTATGTCAAAAACAGCCCCTTCTCCCAAAGGGGGAAATGTATCTTGAATGGCTGATCTCCTATCTAAGCCTCTAAATATTCTTCCTTCTAAACCTAGATAGGTAACCTAAGGTAGACTGTGGTATTGTTTGAAGGTCTAACAAAGTAAAGCAGCTTTGGTTGTCAGAGACTGAATGGCTCCAGCAGCTACACAGAGTATGTGTCTCCAGAGCCAAAAGCCAAGCCTCAGGATCCTTGCAAGAAGGATGACCTGGCTTTTTATACTAGGACTCCAACTGCCTTAACTTCCCCCTCTCTTAGAGTTCTGGGGGGCACTATGGAATTCTGTGATGCAGCTTGAATCCTCCCCAGCAATATGGATCCCACAATACATATATTTGTACATGTACATATATTATATGTTTATAAATGTGTGTGCATTTGTATCCAGGTGTATATATATATATATATATATATATATATGTTTGTGCATATATTGACATATACATACATATACACATACATATATACACATACATAGCTTAAGGAATTACATTCCTCTTCAGTTTCATTAGAACATATGAAAAGTACATTATAAAGGTAAACTGCTAAATATATAGCATGTTAAAATGTTGGTTTTTATTACCATCAACATTAATACTATTCCATGAGAGATCACTATTTGTAGCTGGCTCACTATTTTACTAGGAACTGCATTTTGATTAACTCCTAAGCCTTAATTAAATCTATATTAATAGAGGTAGACTACAAAGAGGAATCAAAGAAAATAACTATTAATTAGTGATATCTTTAAAGATGTAGAACTCTTTCTCCTTGCCCATTTTGGCTCCCTTTCACCTAGAAGATGTGTAATAAGGATTCCAAACACTTCTCTGCATAATTCATTCTGGTAGTACTCATAAAAATTTTGATCCTAGAATGCAAAATAGATTTTTACTTTTCAAAAAGAGAGCTTTCTGATTCCAGTGACCTGCACCATAGGCAAAGCAAATGGTTTTTTCTCTACATAATTTTGAATATAGAAGAGGTAAATTGAAATGACATTTTGAAATTTAAAATGAGTTTGCCTGAATCTAGTGTTGATATCAAATGCATTAGCAGGGGCCACTATATATGAACAATTAGAATCCAGCCTTCCAATGAAGAGAAGACTGTTATTTTCTGTGTGAAAAGAAAAAAGAGCATTTAATTTTTAAACCCACTAAATTACACACTGCACATTAGTGATAAAAAGCTGAACAAAACCATACCTTGTATTTGCATATAATACTCACATCCCCCAATAGAATTATCCACATGCATTTTCTTATTCATCTCCCCAATTTTCTATGAGCTGGGTAAGATATTTATATTATTCTCAGTTTGAAAACCAGGAAGGTATGGAGAATGTTTGGGTGAACTGTATAGAATTACATCATATAATGTTAGTGGAATAAAGATTAGAAACTAAGTCTCATGTCTAGATTAGAATTCTGTATGCTCTATCACTCAGCAACAATTCATTACAATCTTCATGATACTATATTATTCACCAAATATTTTTTAAAAACAGAAAACCAGAGCTATACCCAAGGTATTCTAGCAAGAAAAATCTTCATGATTATGATGCTGTTTCATTTTAATAGCCAAACTGAATATGATTAGCTACTAATAAAATATTTATCACAAGAGATGACATATTCTATGTTAAGAGTGCATGGGGAGTACTGGGTTAAGATGGAGGCAGAGTAAATAGCAGCTGCTTAACCTCTCCTAATCGAAGCATATAGGACTCCTCAAGAGGGCATAAAAACAAATCCAGACGAATGAAGGGACCTCACAACAGGGCGCGGCATTGAAGATACATGGAATCAGGGCATTTCTATGCTATAAAGGGGTGGAACAGCTCTCACTAGAGCGTGATCTGAGCAATCCCCTCCCCCACCCCACACCACCTACAGTGCCAAGGCCAGGGCACAAGAGCTAGAGCAAGCTTGGGGCACCCATTAAGTCACTGGCAGCTCCAGGGCCTGCTCCTGAGAGCAGCAAGACTTAGGACCCCAAGAGGCTAAAGAACGCACAGATTTTGAACACAGACCTTGAGGGCAGGCACAGGTGAAGGCTTTGATGTAGGCTTGGACAAGGATCTTGAGCGCAGGCTTGAACCTCTAGTGGGGACCCTGTGCAGATGGGAGCACGGCTGTGGAAGCAACACCATGAGACTACTGAAGGAGCCCCAGACAGAGGGGCAGACGAGGGGACCACCAGGATGCATGACCCCAACAAAAACAAGACCTGAGACCTCGGGAACCTAGAGGGTCCAGACAGACCCTGAGTGTGAGTATAAAGCTGAGAAGGCCCAGGGCTAAAAATGGCAAGCCAAAATCAAATACCCCAGAAGAGAAAGATCATCAAGAAGAAATCTGTAACACTCGACAACTTTTACACAGAGAAAATCCAGACAACAGAACAAACAGCAGAGGAGAACAAACAAGTAATCATATCCAAATCTTCCCCCCAAAAATGACTGGCCACAAGCTATTGAAGAGTTCAAATCTGAGATGATGAGAAAGATGGAAGAGATCTGGCAAGAAAATAACAGTTTAAAAGGCAGAATTTTGCAATTGGAAAGTGAGGCTCAGAAATCAAATGAACTGATAAGCAAATTGAACACCAGAAATGACCAGATTGAAAAGGAAAACCAAAAGATTATAGCCGAAAACCAGTCCCTAAAGGCTAGAATTGAGGAATTAGAAGCTAATAATTTCTCAAGACAACAAGAACAAATAAAACAAAGTCAAAAGACTGATGAAATAGAAGGAAACATGAAATATCACAATGAGAAACTGACATACCAAGAAAACAGGTCTAGAAGAGACAATCTGAGAAGCATTGGACTTACTGAAAAAGCAGAAATTAATAGAAATTTGGACTCCATACTAAAAGAAATTATTCAGCAAAATTACCCTGAAATTCTACAACGAGAGAGCAATATAGACATTGCAAGGATCCATAGATCACCCTCTACACTAGACCCTGAAACAACAACCACCAGGAATATAATAGCCAAATTCAAGAGCTTCCAAGTAAAAGAAAAAATTTTACAAGAAGCCAGAAAGAGGCAATTTAAATATCAAGGAGCACCAATCAGGATCACACAGGATCTGGCAGCATCCACACTAAAAGACCACAAGGCTTGGAATATGATATTCAGAATGGCAAGAGAACTGCATCTTCAAACTTGGATCACCTACCCATCAAAACTCACTATATACTTCCAGGGGAAAGTTTGGGCATTCAATAAGATAGAAGATTTCCAAGTATATGTACAGAAAAGACCAGGACTAAATGGGAAGTTCGATATCCAACCTCAAAAATCAAGAGAAACATGAAAAGGTAAATAAGAAACAGAGAGGAAAGAAAGAAAACTCATATTTTTTTTCAGATTCACCTCTTTAAAGGCTTCAATAAGATCTAATTATCTGTATTCCTATGTAGAGAAATGCTATGTATAATTCTCTGTAGTGAACTCTATTCGCTATTATAGTATTCACTATTATAGTAATCAGACAAATAATTCATAGGGAGAGGTTGGAATACTAAATGGTCTAAGATGATATAGGGGGTGGGAAAGAGGGGGTTGAATAGTAGAGGACACCAAGAGAAACTTGAATGAATAAGAAAAATAGGATATTCTATTACACACAAAGAGGGCATGGGAAGTCAATGGGACAAATATTATTATAAGAAGGAGAGGAAGACAGCATTAATCAGGAAATATTTAAACCTTACTCTCAGTGTAATTAACTATGAGAGGAAGGAGTACCTATATCCATTGGGATATAAAACACTATCTAACTCTACTGAGAAAGTCAGAAGGGATAAACAAAGGGGAACAGGGGTGTGGGGAGCTCAACAAAGGAAGAGGAGAAAAAGGGGTAGGGAATTCATTAGGCCTTTAAAAATAAAAAGAGGTGAATAATAAGGGAGGGGGTAGAGAGGGAAGTTAACCAAGGGAGGGGATAAGGGTTACCAGCTTAAAGCAAATGACTGGTTTAAAAGGAAAGAGTAAGAAGAAGGGCTAGAACTAGGAGAGGATACCAAAATTTCAGTGAATGCACAACTGATAATTATAACTCTGAATGTGAATGGGACAAACAAGTTTATAAAACAGAAGCAAATAATAGAGTGGATTAGAAACCAATATCCTACCATATGTTGTCTACAAGAAACACATATATGGTGGGTGACATACACAAGTTTAAGGTAAAGGGCTGAAGCAAAATCTTTTAGGCATGAAATGAGAAAAAGAAGGCAGGAGTGGCTATTATGATTTGTGACAAAGCCAAAGTAAAACTAGATATGTTTTAAAAAGACAGGGAAGGTCATTACATCCTGATTAAAGGCAGTATAGACAATGAGGAAATAACACTGCTTAATATGTATGCACCAAGTGGCATAGCATCCAAATTCATTAAGGAGAAACTGGCAGAGCTCAAGAAGAAAATAGATAGTAAAACCATAATAGTGGGAGATCTAAATATTCCTCTTTCAGATCTAAAAAATCAAAAGAAAAAATAAATAAGAAAGTGGTAAGAGAGGTGAATGAAGTCCTAGAAAAATTAGATTTTATTGATATGTGGAGAAAAATAAATAGGGACAAAAAGGAATACACCTTCTTTTCAGCTGCACATGGTACATTCACAAAGACTGACCATGTAATAGGGCATAGAAACATTGCAAACAAATGCAAAAGAGCAGAAATAATGAATGTAACCTTCTCAGCTCATAATGCATTAAAAATAATAATTAGTAAGGGTACATGGACAGACAAATCAAAACCCAATTTGAAATTAAACAATATGATTCTCCAAAACCAATTTGTCAAAGAAGAAATCATAGAAACAATCAACAATTTCATTGAAGAGAATAACAACGGTGAAACATCCTACCAAACACTGTGGGATGTAGCCAAGGCAGTACTCAAGTGGAAATTTATATCCTTGAGTGCATATATTAACAAATTAAGGAGGGCAGAGATTAATGAATTGGGCATGCAACTTAAAAAACTAGAAAGAGAGCAAATTAAAAATCCCAAGATGAAAACTAAATTAGAAATATTAAAAATCAAGGGAGATATTAATAAAATCAAAAGTAAAAGAACTATTGAATTAATAAATAAGACCTGAAGCTGGTATTTTGAAAACACAGATAAAATAGACAAAGTACTGGTTAATCTAATAAAAAAAGGAAAGAAGAAAACCAAATTGACAGTATCAAAGATGAAAAGGGAGGCCTCACCTCTAACGAAGGGGAAACTATTTTGCCCAATTATATGGCAATAAATATAACAATTTAGGAGATATGGATGAATATTTACAAAAATATAAATTGCCTAGATAAACAGCAGAAGAAATAGAACACCTAAATAATCCCATATCAGAAAAAGAAATTGAACAAGCCATCAAAGAACTCACTAAGAAAATAATCACCATGACCTAATGGATTCACAAGTGAATTCTATCAGACATTCAAAAACAACTAATCCCAATACTATACAAATTATTTTATATAATAAGCAAAGTAGGAGTCCTACCAAATTCCTTTTATGACACAAATATGGTACTGATTCTAAAGCCAGGTAGATCAAAAACAGAAAAAGAAAAATACAGACCAATTTCCCTAATGAACATAGATGTAAAAATCTTAAATAGAATACTAGCAAAGAGACTCCAGCAAGTAATCAAGAGGATTATACACCATGATCAGGTGGGATTTATGCCAGGAATGCAAGGAGGGTTCAACATTAGGAAAACCATCCACATAATTGACCATATCAACAATCTAACAAACAAAAATCACATGATTATCTCAATAGATGCTGAAAAAGCCTTTGACAAAATATAGCATCCATTCCTATTTAAAACACTGAACAGTATACGAATAGAAGAACCTTTCCTAAAAATAATAAACAGTATATACCTAAAACCATCAACAAGCATCATATGCAATGGGGATAAATTAGAAGCCTTCCCAATAAGATTAGGAGTGAAACAAGGATGCCCATTATCACCTCTATTATTCAACATAATGCTAGAAACACTAGCAGTAGCAATTAGAGAAGAAAAAGTAATTGAAGGTATCACAATAGGCAATGAGGAGACTAAGCTATCACTCTTTGCAGATGATATGATGGTCTAGTTAAAAAATCCTAGATAATCAACTAAGAAGCTTGTAGAAATAATGAACACTTTTAGCAAAGTTGTAGGATACAAAAGAAATGCACATAAATCATCAGCATTTCTATACATTTCCAACACATCACAGCTGCAAGAGGTAGAAAGAGAAACACCATTTAAAGTCACCCGAGACAATATAAAATACTTAGGAATCTATCTACCAAAACAAACACAGCAATTATACAAAAACAACTACACAACACTTTCCAAACAAATTAAAATAGATCTAAACAATTGGAAAAACATTGATTGCTCATGGGTAGGACGAGCTAACATAAAAAAATGACCACTCTACCCAAATTAATTTACCTTTTTAGCACCAGACCTATCAAACTACCAAAAAACTTCTTTACTGAATTAGGAAACTATAACAAAGTTCATTTGGAATAAGAAAAGATCAAGAACATCAAGGAAAATAACAAAAAAAGAATGTGAAGGAAGGGGGCCTAGCAGTACCAGATATTAAACTATACTATAAAGCAGCAGTCATCAAAACAATATGGTATTGGCTAAGATACAGAAGGGAGGATCAGTGGAATAGACTTAAGGAAAATGACATCAGCAAGACAGTGTATGATAAGCCCAAAGAGCCCAACTTTTGGGACATGAATCCACTATTTGACAATAACTGCTGTGAAATTTGGAAAACAATATGGGAGAGATTAGGTTTAGCCCAACATCTCCCACCCTACACCAAGATAAATTCAGAATGGGTGAATGACTTGAATATAAAGAGGCAAACTATAAATAACTTAAGGGAACATTGAATAGTATACTTGTCAGATCTCTGGGAAAGGAAATATTTTAGAACCAATCAAGAGTTAGAGAAAATTACATGTAAAATAAATAATTTTGATTATATGAAACTAAAAAGCTTTTCTACAAACAAAAACAATGCATGCAAAATCTGAAGGGAACAGCAAATTTGGTAAAATCTTTATAACAAAATAGTCTGACAGGGTTCTAATTACTCAAATATACAAGGAGTTAAATTAATTGTATAAAAACTCAAGCTATTTCCCAATTGATAAATGGGCAAGGGATATGAATAGGCAATTTTCAGGTAAAGAAATCAAAAGTATCAATAAGCACATGAGAAAGTGTTCTAAATCTCCAATAATTAGAGAAATGCAAATCAAAACAACTCTGAGATATCACCTCACACCTAGCAGATTGGCTAAAATGAAAGAAGGGGAGAGTAATGAATGCTAGAGGGCATGTGGCAAAATTGGGACATTAATGCATTGCTGGTGGAGTTGTGAACTGATCCAACCATTCTGGGTGGCAATTTGGAACTATGCTCAAAGGGCTATAAAAGTATGCCTGCCCTTTGATCCAGCCATACCATTGTTGGGTTTGTACCCCAAAGAGATCATAGATAAACAGACTTGTAGAAAAATAATTATAGCTGCACTTTTTGTGGTGGCAAAAAACTGGAAAAGGAGGTTATGCCCTTCAGTTGGGGAATGGCTGAACAAATTGTGGTATATGCTTGTGATGGAATACTATTGTGCTCAAAGGAATAATAAAACTAGTGGAAATGCGCATCGGCCATGGGAGGGAGGAGTGCGGGGGGGGGGGGGGGGAGGGTGAAGGGGAAAGGAGGAGCATGAATCATGTAACCATGTTAAAAATGAATATTAATAAATGTTAAGAAAAAACAATTGGAGTCCTGATGGGGAATTTCCCCCTACTGTGTAAGGCTGGAAATTCATATTAGGGGAGGTTTTGACAATATCTCAAACCTGACCCACATCCACAAGGGACAGACTAGTTTTAGTTAAACACAGCAACCTGGTAGCAGCTAATATTCTTCATGGTAGAGCCATCCATGATAAATTCACTGGACACTCACCCCTGCCATGAGTTGACATTGTATTCCATCTTGAGATGGAGAAGAATATGGTGGATGGCTCTAACATAATCCCATAGTTACCTCAAGTGGGACTCTGGCTCTGCTAAAAACAACTGTTATTAACCACAGGGTTACCTTGCTGTGAAAATATTTGAATAATTAAAAGCATTCCTCTGCCACACAAAAAAAAATAAAAACACTCAAAATAATTATTACATAAGAAGGGAATATAGGATTATATACAACATCTGAACCTTACTCTTTTTGTTTTTGTCCCGAAGAGGAAATAATGTACACATTTAGACAGAGAAATCTATATTATCCTATAGGAAAGCAAAAAGGTATACAGAAAAGGGAACTGGAGGGACTTACAGAAGGAAAAATGAATTGGGAGAGAAAGAGATCAAAAGTAAAACACTTGTGAAGAGGGACTAGATGAAAAGTGGGAGAATAAACAGAAAAAAGGTAGGATGAATGGAAATACAAAGTACTCATAATTGTACATGTGAATGGGATGAACTCACCTATAAAATGGAAGTAGATATCAGAATATATGAAAAACTAGAATCCTATAATATGCTATTCACAAGAAACACATCTGAAGCACAGAGTAAAGTTAAAAGGCTAGATCAGAATCTATCATCCTTCAACTGAAGTAAAAAAAGAAAGAGTATGGATAGCATTCATGATCACAAACAAAATTATCATAAAAATAGAACCAATTAAAAGAGATAAGGACATTTTATATTGAAAGGTACCATGGAAAATAAGGTATTATATATACTAAATCCACACATACATACACACACATACACACAAACACATACCCTAAGTGCTATTTCCTTCCAATTTTTAAATGAAATATTAAATAAATTACAAGAGGAAATAGATCCTAGTGGGGACCTCTACTTTCCCCTTCCAGAACTAGATAGCTATAACCAAAAGAATTAATAAAAAAGAAGTAAGGATGTAAATAGATTTTTAAAAAGTTAGGGATGATAGACTTTTTGAAAAATTTAGATAGCAATAGAAAGAATATGCAATTTTTTAGTAGCACATTGCACCTACACAAAAATTGACAATGAATTAAGGCATTAAAAGCTTACAATAAAATGAGGAAATGTGGAAATATTCAATTCTTTCCTTTTATTTATTTACTTTTAAACTCCACTCTCCATCATAGAATCAATACTGTGTATTGGTTCTAAGACAGAAGAACAGTAGAGGTTGCCTGGGGTCACACAGCTAGGAAATATCTGAGGCCAGATTTGAACTGAAGACCTCTCATCTCTGGGCCTGTCTTTCAATTTACTTAGCCACTATAATACAATAAAATTACATTAAATAAATGTTGTTAGGCTTAAAATTAACATCTTCCAAGTTATTATTTTCTATAAAATTTATTAGTAATCACTTGAAATAGAAAAGATAGATAAGCATAGATTTAAAGTTCCTTTCTTCCTATAATTCTGACCATGTGTAGCTCATCCTACAGGATCCTCTGTCTGTCCCCTCCTGCTCTGGGAAGTAGTGAGCCAAAAAGACCCCCATTGGGCTCCACCCATAACCCTTTAATCTACGTTCATGGATGTTCTGGCATGTAAAAAATGAGATGACCCATGTTGTTCATCCAGGAGGGGAAGGGGATGAAATTCCCTCTACACAAGGTCAATGGAAAGGGAGATTAAGAATTAATTGGAAACTGAAAAATGTCATTCTAAAGAATAAGTTGGTTAAAGAACAAAGATGGAAACAATGAGACAACATACTAAAATTCATGGGATACAGTTAGAGCAGTTTTTAGGGAAAAATTGATATCTACATTTGCTTATACCAATAAAATAAAGAATGACTTAATGATTTGGGTATGCAACTAAACAAAGTAGAAAAGGAACTAATTTAAAACATTACTCAATTTATGGTAGTAAAGAATTGGAAACTAAAAGGATATCCCTCAATTTGGGAATAAATGAACATTTTTTGGTATATGATGGGGATGGAATATGCAATATAAGGAATAATATAATATGAGGAATGATGAACAAGATGATTTTGGAAAGAATTGGAAAGATCTGTATGATCTAATACAGAGTGAAATGATCAGAATCAAGAGAACAATGTACACAGTAACTGAAATGTTGTGAAATAATCAAATGTGAAATAGGCTTTGCTCTTAACAGCAATACAATGATCCAGGACAATTCTGAGGGTCTTATTGAAAAGAATGCTATCTGCCTCTAGAAAAAGAACTGTTGGAGCATAAATGCATATAATCATAATAACATATGATTTAGTATTTATTTATTTGGGTATGTGATTACAGGTGTTGGTTTTATGAAATTATTCATTTATAAAAATGAATAACATGGAAATATGTTTTGGTGGATAATACATTTATAACCCAGATTGAGTTTCTTATTAAATCTGGGAAGGGTGAGGGAAGAAGAGAGAGAGACAAAATGAATCATATAACTTTGGAAAACTTATGTGAAAATTTGTTAAAATAAAATAAAGATAAAATATTAAAAAAATAAAACCTTACTTTAAAACCAAACTATAAATCCTGAAAATCAAAGGAGGGAATAATAAAATTGAAAATAAGAAAAAAATGAATTGATAATCCAAGCTCAAAATTTTATTTATGAAAAAAAGTAGAAAAACCACTCGTTAATTTGACTAAAAGAGAAAACAAAACCAAACTACTAGTATCAAAAATGAGAAGGATCACCAACAAAGGAAATTAAAGTAATATTTACAAGTTATTTTTCCCAAATATATGCCAACAAATCTGACAATCCAATTGAGATAGCTGAATTAAAAAAAGAATATATATATATATATATATATATACATTGACTAGA